>NW_020954583.1:16201052-16231196 GCF_900497805.2 Vombatus ursinus
TGTGTGTGTGTGTGTGTGTATGTTTTCAGTTGTGTCTTACTCTTTATCACCCTTTCTGGAGTTTTCTTGGTAAAGATACTGGAGTGGTTTGCCATTTCCTTCTCCAGCTCATGTTACAAATGAGGAAACTGAGGCAGTATTAAGTGCCTTGCACAGGGTCACATAGCTAGTAAGTGTCTCAGGCCATATTTGAATTCAGAAAGAGGAGTCTTCCTGGCTCTAGGCCCAGCACTCTATCCACTGTGATGCCTAGCTGCCCCAGTATCCAAGACATACACACACACACACACACACACACATATATATACAAACATACATATACATATATACATACATAAACATAGCACATACACACATACATATATGTATACACATATACATACACACATATGCACTGATCAGATATGTGAAATATGACTGAGAGGGATGGATTCAAGATTCAGAGGAAGATCTATCTACCTATCGCTCTCTCTCTCTCTCTCTCTCAATATATCATGAATCCATCTCTCTCTATAAGTAGGTGGGCAACATATCTCATTGTTTATCTGCTGAAATTGTGTTTACTCATTGTAACAACTTTCCCAGTTGTTTTTATTTACAATGTTTTTGATATAGTTCTGCTCATGTCCTTCTGCAACTGTTCTATAAAAGTGAGTTTCATTTTGAAATAGTACAATTATTTCATAGGCATGTGCCTTTCTTCCACAAATGGAAATAACAATCCTTCCACAATTTAGCATGTTGTTGTCATTATCTGCTACAGCAAAACAAAACAACAACAAAAACAACAACAATAACAATAAAAAAATCTGTGCCTAGTCTTCAACATTTTGATTGGCTAACCATTAGCACCCTTAACTTACTTAAGCAGAACTTGAATTCCATTGACTTTTAAAAACTTCCTGCTCAGATGAGACAATGGGTTAGCTAGACCAATCTTCTTAGTGGAAGTTGAATAGGACTAAGGGAGTGGTATCATTTTTACTTTCCTTATTTAGCTTTTAAATATATGAGTCAATAAAATGTCCACTGCACTATATTAATTATGCCTACTCCATGGTTTTCTTTCTTTAACATCAGCAAAGATCATCTGAACAAGAAATATACCTATAAATGTTAAATATGCCATATACATACCATTACTTTCTTTTCTCTAAGGCTTTAATCAATATAATTTTGCTTTGATAGGTGATTTATTGATAATTATACAGTATTGAAAAGAGTGACCTACCTGAAGCATGGTTATGTTATCATTAGTCAAAGTGAAAGAGAAAATCAATATAAAATATTCTCAAAATTAACAGATAATTCAATGTATCTTGTTGGTCCTATGCATTGTTCTCCATTGTAGGACCTGATCCCAAGCAATCAGAGGGTGAGAGTATGAGCCAATCATAGGGCTTTTTTCCAACATATTCCCTCATTCTGTCCTCCCTGGGTCATGCAGGCTTTCAATTACCCACCCACCCAACCACATTCCCATTTATGAAGGAATCAGAGAAAATGCATTTACATTTATATTTATAATACAGGGAAATTTTTCCTTATGATATTTGTGAAGCTCCTGCTGTGAGTAACTTGGTCAGGGTTAGGTTATAACTGCCATGAACAGAAGGGGTTAAATTGAAAGTTTGCACAAAGGTAGGAGGGGTAGACTGGGAAGGAGTGTTGAACTGTAAGATGAAGGGTAGGTGTAGTGGTTGTATTACAGATAAGCCCATACCGAAGAACACTTCATCAAGCCTCTGTAGAGCAGTGGTCTCCAAACTGGAAGCCTTGGCTATCTGAGGAACAAAGGCATGATACCAGGGGATATCAGACTGTGGAAAGATGGAGTTTGTCTCCAGTACAATTACACCTAATCTTCAGAGCTCCAAAGTCACCATTCTTTGAACTACCATGATATTACATTATATTAATCTATCACAGTTGTTCAGATATTCCCAAATTAATGGGCATCTCTTTCCAGTTCACTGCTGCCACACACACACACACACATACACACAAATGCACACATGTGCACACACATGTTGGATGGAGTGCTGTTATGAATATTTTGGTGTATATAGAGCCTTTATATTTTGCCATCGAACTACTTAGTATGTATGAAATTTCTAAGTCAAAGCATATGGACACTTTGGTTACTCTTTTTGCATACGTCCAAATTGCTTCTCTGGTTTTATTTAAACAAGAAATCTTACCTCACAAACCTGATGAGTAAGAATATGACTCTTAATGAGTCAATGGCTTGGAGGTAATTGGAGTTATAGACTGAATTACTACGTGTTATATTCAATAATTATATAATTGGTGCTTTACTATTAAAATAGAATATTTTTATTTGCATTTCAAAAAAAACTTTTCTTAAGTTTTTAAAATTCCTGGAATATCTTTAAATTCTTTAATTTGCAAAAGTCACATAGTTTTAATCTTTAAAATTTGAACACAAATATTTTGTTGTTGTTGAGTCATTTTTAGTTATGTTCAACTCTTCATCGCCCCATTTGGGGTTTTATTGGCAAAGATACTGCAGTGGTTTGCCATTTCTTTCTCCAGCTCATTTTATAGATGAGGAAACTGAGGCAAACAGACTTTAAGTGACTTGCCCAGGGTTACACAGCTAGTAAGTGTTTGAGGCCATATTTGAATTCAGGAAGATGAGTCTTCCTGACTCCATACACAGCACTCAATTCACTACACAACCTGGCTGCCCCAATATAATTAATAAAATTCAATAAAGGTGTCAGTTTTGCATAATTGTTCATATTTCCTGAGAAATAGCAATAGTTTCCATTTGAAATATGTTATCTTAAAGACAACTTATTCTTTATATTTATTCAATGTAACAACATTTATAATGTTAATATTAGAGAAAATTGAACCAATCAATGCTAATATGATTATCAAAGTAGAAAAAGAAATGGTAATGTTAACTATGTTTTATAGGTAACTTATTTTTTCAATTAATAGTCACCTTTTTAATTATAAAATTTTCTTTTTTAGTTTTAATCAAAGATTTCCTATATTTATGCTATAATACAATCCTAGTATCTTTTTAAAATTTTAACATTAATCTTTTTTAAATTGAGTTTTAAATTCTCTCCCACCCATTGTAAAGACAAGAAATGTGATATCAATTATATATGTGAAATCAAATCATTTTATCTTAAAATTTGAAAGGACATTGGACCTACTTAAGCCAAGAATTTCTTTAATAAAAATGGTAAGGGTGAGCCCAACACTGGTGACAGCAGGGAAATATAAACCAGTCACATTTTTGCCTTTGCTACCCTGATAGTTTTTTCCTTCCTTTCTTCCTTTTTTCTTTCTCTTTTCTTTTTTTTCTTCCTTCCTTCCTTCCCCTTTTCCTTTCTTTCTTTCCTTCTTTTATTTCAATGAAATAGTGGTTTAAAACACACACACACCTACACACACACACACACACACACACACACTACCTTTCTGGATAAAGGATCTATTTTTCTTTTAATAATTTAAGAATGCACAGCTAATAGCAACTAATGAACCAGAAAGCTAAAGGTGCTCACAATTCTACTGTCACAGAAGACAGATTTCCCCCTAACATGCTGAATTATTTGAGAGAACCATCAGATAACAACACTGCCAGAAATGTCTTCATTTGGGAAAAAAAGCAGTTGAAGTGATTGTCAGTAATCTGACTGGAGCTGTCACTAAACTTGTGAAATACATCAATTACAAACTGACTGAGTTCTTGTAAAAGGATTGGTAAAGGGTAGTCTGCCATTTTAAGAATAAGAAAACTAGTTTTCTCAGGTGTGGGCAATGACTGTGCTTTTGTCACCTTCAATACCTTGAATTCAGTCACAAACTTGTGAAAAGAGAATTCTGATGTTCTTATTTAGTAACTAACAATTTTTAGGTCTCTCCTAAAATGTTTTTTTTAGGTCTCTCTCAATTTTCAAGTAGAGAAATGAATGGGAGAGGGAAAAAAACAAACATTTTTTTCTAACATATATTACTCAGAATACTTTAATGGGTTGGTGATTTCACTGAATTGAATACTCCTTCCAATAGTTCTGATAGTTACTGGTCTAGACTGGCCCAAACTGTGCAACTCTTGTCCATGTTCTCCCTAATTTTCACACAGGGTGGCTACTCAACCTGTTGGAGACTTTCCTCACTTTCTCCATGACATCTAAAGGATACCAATGGACTATACTGGCCATCCATGTAATCTTTTCACCTCTGATGAAGCAAAGGTCATTCAGTGCATAACTCCGAATCTGGAGTCAGGAAGATCTGAGTTCAAATTCAGCTTCAGATATTTACTAGCAATGTGACCCTTGGAAAGTAATTTAATTTCTGCCTGCCTCAGTCCCCTCATCTGTGAAATGAATATAATAGCACCTAAATCTCATGGTTTTTGTGAGGATAAAAAATGAGATTAATATTTGTAAATTATTTTGTAAATGTTAAAGTAATATATAAATATTAGATATTAATAATTTATTATTACTATTATAATTATAATCTGATAATATTCTTTATTACTCTATAGTTCCTCATTTGTTACATGTATCATAGACTATTCCCACCCAGGATTGATCAATACAAATTTATTAAGGGTTTACCCAGTGCCAAGTTCTGTGCCATGAGCTGGGGACAAAGACAAAAATGAAACATCCCTTGCCCTCAAAGAGCTTACATGTACTCATGAGAAGACATGATTTTTCAGTAATTGCCAGTCATTTCCCATATAGTTTTATCTTTGATTTGTCCAAAGAACTTACTAAACTAGTAATAATTGTTCAGTGTTCCTACAAAATAATTCTAAATTTCAATTTTTTCTCCTTAAAGTTTCAAGAGGTAGCAAAATGTTAATTTCACATAAACAAAAAGAAATATGATCTATCTTTCAAAAGACATACTAATAAATATCAAAAAGAAGAAACAAGTATAAGATGATACTGACTAGAAAGACTAAATGTAGGAACTGCCTAAAATTGTGTTTTAGTGTGTAGACTGCAGTTTCACGTACACTCTTTAATACTGATTTTGGAGGTTTAGAAACTAGCAATTTATTCTTTATATACACATCTGAACAAGGTAAGTCACTTAGAAAATCCTGACATTTATCACTGCAACTTTTGCTTGGGGTAGCCATTTTCTTCCAGATTGAGATGAAAGTTTCTCTCTCTCTCTTTCTCTCTTTCTCTCTCTCTCTCTCTCTCTCTCTCTCTCTCTCTCTCTCTCTCTCTCTCTCCTTTCTCACCACATGTATGCTTCAGAGTACTGATCTGTAACATTATGCAATTCATTTTATAAAGATTTCATTTTTCTACTTTTGATGCAAGCTCAAAGGTGCACACATTTTAAATAACCCCTCTACTGACAATGAAAACTAGATGGAGGCTCAAGAGACATGGGTTCAAGTCCCAACTCTAACACTTACTAACTACAGTTAGTAATAGCCTTTCTGAAACTAGTTTCTCATCAAAAAAAGATGTGGATCATATATATTTGTACTATTTATCTTCTAAAATGGTTTTGAATAAAAAGTTTATAAACCATAAAGAACTCTTTAAATATTAGCAATTATTATTGTTGTTAAGAAGGGATTTCCTTTATAATATTTTGTAAAAAAAAAATTCTGGAAATTTTTTATACTAATATGCAAAGGAATTGTGATTTCATCACATAGGATCATAGGACCACAGATATAGACTTTGAACGGAACTTCTCTTCTGGCTCTGCTCTTGACTCTACACACCCTTCCACGGCCTTACTAGTAGCCTATTCACTCTGGAGATGCCTCTGCCTCTAGGGACTTCTCCTCCAATTTGTAAATTTTTGCCCAGAACTACCATTTGAGGCAGTGCCCAAGTCATCCATGCTCACATCTCTCCTTGCTCAGTCCCTGACTCACCAGACTTTTCCTCCTCTGCCCCATCAGCTAATTCTACTGTACCACACTAAAACATGAATTCCCAATATGTGTTCCTCCTTATGTGAATCATTGTCATATGTGCTAACAACATGTGTCTACTCTTACTTTGTATATACTAGTGTTCAATGGTATGCTGGTAAATGTTTAGCAACTATTTCTCCAAAAACAAAAGTACTTGGTGATACTGTTTGAACTGATGTATGATTCTCAATGCCTAACTCTCTCCCGTATCCCTTATCCAATCAGTGGTTAAGTTGTGTAACTTGTACCTTTGTAACATTCTCTCCTCTGACACTGTCATCACTCTGGTGCAGAAATTTACTACATTACACCTGCATTATTGCAATAGGCTGCTGGTTAGTCTCTCTGATTCAAACATCTCCCCTCTCAAATTGATCCTCTACTAATTGATCTTTCTAAAATGAAGACCTGACTATTTCACTCCCCTATGAATAGGGGATAATAAATAATAATATTCTTAAACAAATACTTATAACTCCCTATTACCTCTAGGATCAAATATAATATCCTCATTTTAGTTTTCAAAGCCATTCATAACTTGATTCCTTCCTTTATTTCCAGTCTTCTTACACCTTATTCCCATCTACATACTGTGATCCTGTGACACCACTTACCTTATTCCTCACTAGAGGACAGATACTCCAACTCTTGATTGAGTATTTCATTGCTTGTCTTCCAGGTTTGGAATACTCTTCTTCCTCATTTCTGCTTGCTTGCATCTCTTACTTTCTTCAAGTCTCAGTCAAAGTCCTACCTTCTACTAGAAGTCTTTTTCAATCCACTATCTTAGTGCCTTCCCTCTGATCTCAATTGATCTTGTTTAAATCTTAAGTATACATAGCTGTTTGTTTACTGTCTCCCCCATTATACTGTGAATTTTTTGAGAGCAGGAACTATTTTTTGCCTTTTTTTCCCTATTCTTAGCACTTAGCACAGTGTCTAGTAGACATTTTTAATAAATTTTAGTTGATTTACTGACTAAATGTGTTTACTCTTCCCACTTTATATATACTAGCTGGAGAGTGTAACATGAGGATCTTGACTACATTTGAATATTTGTAACCCACTATTTTGAGTGGATAAAGAATCACAGAGTATCTTAAACCTGGATTACATTGTTTGGGAAGTCAATGTATTGTTGATTCTACATGTTCAATTTAATTATTTTAAAAGGATTTATATAGTTTGCAAAGACTTATGTAATCTAATTTGATCCTCATAACAACCCTGGGAGGTGGATGCTATTATTATTCCCATTGTTATAAATGAGAACAGACTGAGGGAGATTAAGTAACTTGCCCAGTGTCACACAGCTAGTAAGTGTCTGGGGCTGGATTGAACTCAGGTCTTTCTTATTCCATGTCCAGTACTATTATCCACTCATGTTACATAATGCTATGTTGTAAGAGTAAAATTTATGTAGTGGATTTTGTCCAATTCTAATCTAAGCACATCAGTCTAATAAGACTGGTGTGTTGGTATGTTTCAAGGTATGTTGAAGACTAGAGGAGGGAAAGAAGGATGATTCATATTTTTCTAAGATGATCTATATATTAAAATTTTCTGGCCTTGTAATGATGGAGTTTCAAATAAAATACAAAGTACAATGGAAAATCACATTACTTTTTAAAATGGCATATTCTTTATATCATATTTAATAAAAAAAGTCATAGAGAGCCAGATAAAGTTCAGTGGGTGTTTCAATAAACTGATAAATATAGATTCCTGAGATTTTAGGGAAAATGTTAATTGCTTTTTAATGACTTACGAGATGTTATTCATTTGCCTCTATTAATTTAATGGTTATTGGGTAATAGTAAATAAGGAGTTCACTTCCTTTTAATTAACAAGCAGAAAATTACTTGCCAATGTCTATGGTAATGGTAAGCCTCGTTATTTTATTTCAAAATGTATTCTTGAGACTCCTGCATTTTCTGGATCTCTCCAGTTACCATGACAATGGAATGCTTGTTTATTTATTTTTAGATTTTCACCAAGAGTATTAAAAGGCCAGTCCTGAAAAATAGACCCTCAAATTGTTAGATAATTCACTATCATGCAAATCAACATATCTTTCTTACCAGTAACATTTTGGAATATTGTCAAGGGAACTGTGACCACAAGAACCAGTGTGCTACAGTTTTTAAGTATGCTTTTCATGCTATTGTTAAGTAAATTGTTGTTGTTGTTGTTGTTGTTGTTGTTGTTGTTTTTAATGTGGGAAGGTCTGTAAAAGTTTCATTTCATTCCAATACCAAACAGGAAATGAGTCAAGCCTGGTTCAGAACACAGATTTTAACATATCTAAAAGTAAAACTATATTGTGAAGCTAATTTTTTCTTCCTTAAAAAGTCAATATAAATATCAAAAATTATTTTGTTTCTATATAAAGTTATGTATCTTCTTTAGAATAATTCACATTTTACTAATTGCATATCTTCTATATAATAATTCTCAGGATAGCTATATTTAATATCAGTATGTAAATATTTCTTGTACATCCAGAGGATATAGATTACTATAGGGAATAGGAACAAAAATATGTAAATAGAGATATTATTATACATATTGTTTCTAACTTGACACATTGTAGTGATTGTTTAGACAATTTGACGGTGAATCTTCTGGGTTCTACACCAATGAAAACTGCTGGATATAATTCAGAAAATACTAGGAAGGTAAAATATGCCTTCTGTGACTGACAGACAATATCACCAAAATGCTTACAACTTTGACTGTGAAGAAGTTTTAAAGGTATCTTTATCTCTTTTGAAAAAATCCTGATTGGTTAAGAAATGACCACAATGGAAAACAGCTATTTTCCATGAAAGAAGCTATGAGCATAGTGAAAATTCTCCCACTTATCTGGAAGCTTGGGATGGAGGTGAAAAAAAAGTCTGATTTTTGCCTTTTGAAAGGTTAGAAATGTATTCTCTTAAGATATGTTCTATGAGTTTTCCAAGCAAACCAGAATCCTCCAGTATTCAGTTCACCTAGACCATCAAACAATTCATTCTTTTTTTTTATTTAGTTTAGATTGGGTTTGATAATAAATATGTTATAATTAACAAAGCAATATAAGGCATAATCAGTAAAAAAAAAGTTAGGTGTTATGTTTTGAGGTATATTCAGTATTAATTTCCATTAATTCATTAATTCTGTATATATTAAATTCTAAGCGGTATATACCTTAGTAATTATTTTGTTCTATATAATAGCCCAATTGGATACACCTTTGAATATTGATATGCTATTATTATGTTTGTGAATAATTTTGGATACTCCTAACATAATCAATAATGTTATGTTAATTTAAAAATATATGCTTCTTCAGAGCGTAACTTGACTGTACACAAAGCATACAACATAGGTACATAGTTAGTTGAGAGTTGTTGTTTTTTGGTTTTTTTTTTAAGAGGGAAAATTCATATTGTCCTTTCATACCAAAGTTAAGTCTATGAAGACAATGAATATACAATACTAATAATGCTTGGCTCCGCATACCTACTAGACTTTAACACTGGTCAATATCTGCTGGGATAAACATCATAAAATTTTCTTCACTCTTCCTTATTTTCACAGATTTTGAATAAAAAATGGTGAAGGGCACATTCAAATCAGTAAAAATTAGCATGTAAAATAAGAGAAAGAAAATTACTTATATCTTTTTTAGAAAAGAGGATTTTGATTACTACATGAACTGTTTTATACAGAAACTTGACTGACCAAGAACAAAGAATAACGACAACAAATATGTGGTCAGTGGGACCAATGATCCCAATTATAGTGTCTACACATTCAGTTTTGGAAGTCTCTGAGAGAGTTACCTTTTACTATTAAAGTATGTTCTATTTTTCCAGATCTCCTTTAAGTATCTGTTACTCTCCTTTAATTATGAAATTAATTTCATTGTGACTTTTTTACCCAGTAAAACCTGTGACTACTAAATTCCTTCACAAAAAAATAATCAGATCTACTTTATGATATGTTCATTTCATTGTCTCCAACAATCTGAGATGCCCTGTTCCTTTCCTGCTCTTTGGTGACCCTGTTTCATTCTTAACTAGTCTATGCTGCATATATGCATTGATTGGCAGACAAAGCACTGTCAGATGGAATCAATACATCATTCCTTTAGTAGCAAGACTGACTCTTATTTAGTTTATTTTTACTTTTTTTTTAACAAATCAATAACACTAAAGTGATGCATTACAAATTGGGGCTATAATTACTATCATATTTGTGCTAGGAAAAATGGCAATATAATTTTATGAATAGATTTCTAGATTAAACATATTTTGAAACTGTTCAATTTGCATATATCTAATAATAGCTAAATTCACAAATACCTAAGGAGTATAATTTCTGAAAAACTCAAAAAAAAATTTCCAATTTCCAAATAACTGTTTCTCATTCTATGAAACATGTAGTCAGGATGAAAAGATATTGCCTCTTGATTAAGTAGATATTATTAAAATCAAATGAGTAAAACTGAATTTTAAATTTTTGATATTGTATCACATTTCTCCTCTCCATCAATTCAGCCTAAATAGCCTGTTTAATTCAATTACCAGTAAGAAATAAAGAAAAGTAGAAATAATGATATATTGAAGTCAGTCAGAGTTTTCTAGAAAATAAATGGCTATTAAGAATATTTGACTTAATTATAACAATGACTTTTTTAAAGAAAATATATAGTTTCTACTATTTCTTGAATACATTCCAAAACTACTTCTAAATTTGAATTGCTGTGGTTTCTCTTGCTGATGATAAGAAACAATTTAGACCATTTTCATTCAATCTCATCAATAAATTCATTAACTGGACTTCATCAATCTTACTGCACTGTGAAAATATTAAATCTTTCAAGCATGGTAAAATTGATTTCATGATTTTAGATTAAGTATTCTTTCATATTGGGTCATTTGATCATTTCATGGGTGCATGCATTAAAACAATAATCTGAGTCTTTATTAAAATAAGAAGATATACAAAAAGTCATTATTTACATAAGAGTAATAAGGTAGACAATCTTCTCAATTTGACACTAAATACCACTCACTGTCTTGCATTGATTCACTATTGATTCACCTAGGATTAACTAACAGGAAAACAGACATCTTTGGATTATCCGTGGTTACAAAGGACAGGAAAATAAAGTATAAATACATGAAATTCCCAATTGTCATTTTAGTTAACAGCAGAGCATTACACATGTAATAATTCTAAATAGTATTTTAAAACATTATGTACATTAAAAATAGCCATAACTTGAAAACTCATTTTACTTGTTTTATTTTGCCTTATATTACCATGTTTAAAGGTATAAAAAATAAAATAAATTACTTGATTCGACACTTTGGATAGATATATCTAACATGGTCTCACAGTGAAACCACAAGGGTGTATACTTACTGTTTATATGATTACTTTAAAAGTACACAGGCAATACAGAGTGACACTTGTATATTCTCTTTAAAATCATGTGTTTTTATGTCTAGCTTTAATAGCCAAGTGCCTATTTCCTTCATAATACCATTTTCATTGTATGGAATCACCACCAAAAGAATAAAGCAAATTCAATGACTTCTAGACATAATGACTAAAAAAGGAAGATGTTTGGATTAGAATGTGTATATAAATATGTATATATATATAATATATATACACACACACATGCATGTATACATATGTATGTGTGTATATATCATACACATGTACATGTGTACTTATCTATATTAGTGTGTGTGTATAACATTTGTATGCTAGAGTGCAAACCTTTTTTCTTTGTGCTAAACTTTTTTAGCTGAATCTAATTAAGGAATTAAGGAAAGAATGGATATTTATTCACTTTCAACCTTTAAAAAGTCAATATCCTATAGTTTAGTTCTGAATGTCTATTAAAAACTACATGGTTTTGAAGAAATGTTCTTTTTCTTCCACTACCAAATCCTACAACAGAATGCAAGCTTCAACAGGTCCTATTTAGCTGGGAGGACTTTGAGCATGGGCCTTAGAACAGATTAAATGTTTCTTGTTGTTAGTCTTACTAAATTCAAACAGGTTCAGCAGCTTCAGAAATTTGGGCTCCAAACTGATTCAATTCAGCCAACATTTATAAAATGCCTATAATGTGCATATGGACTGGTGTATAGTAAATTGGTCTCACTTAGGAAAAACTGAATTCAAGTTCCATCTTTGACAATTTTGTTCAGGTCACTAAACCCTCAAGAACAATATTCTAAGACTATAATCTAAAGAGCAGTTGGCCATCTACACTGGAGCGTATTTTCACTCCAAGTTCCATATGCCAGAAAAATCACAGATTTTCCAATAACAAATGTTCAGGGCATTATGCTAGGTACTAAGTATGTAAGACTAAGATTGAAGAAGCCCTTGAAATGAAGAAGCTTATGTTCTACTAGGAGACTGCAGTAAGTACCCTTAAGTAATTTTTTTTTAAGGCATCAACAACTTTAAAAAATTCTTAAAGGACCAGTTGAATTGTGAGTGGTGTAACACTAGATCAATGCAGTGTCGAAGGACACTTTGCCTTGTGAAACTTTGGCATAAAAATGTCTTCACTAGAGCTTATTTAACATTTCATCATAATGCAATGTCATCTTCACATGCCAAAAAGAATAATAACATAGCATCATGACATTAATATATAGTTGTTTCAACATGACTTTTTTAGACAGTGGGAAAAAAAACTAAAAGCCTACAAATTAATATTATTCTGAGAAAACTAGGGTAGATATTCATTTTATAATATTACTGAATATTTAAATACAATACCCCAAGCAAAAACAAAACATTTCAATTGTCAGTATATTGCTATTAATTCTCTGTAATAAGGAAATCACATTTCTTGTAGAGCTAAATGTGTGGGGTTGGAGGGGTGGAAGGGGGTTGGGTGAAGAGATTGAACCTCTGAATTAACAGGGATAAGAAAACAAGTTTATGTAGCTGACTGAGTTGAAAAAGAAATAGAGGAATACAGAATGCACTACCACATGGATTTCAAGAAGATGCTACAATGATTTTCATTTTTAAATTAATAACCATCTTGTTTTATGGCATGTTAACAGTATCTTTCTTTTTCTAGAATGATGTGCCACTGTAAACATTTGGTGATAAATTCATGCCAAGTTTTTTTTTTAAATGAAAACCAGGTGAATGTTACCAAAAGAAAGTGGTAATCATTACTAACTCAATTAAAAATAGACTTTTAAAAATTCTTTAGATTTAGAATAAATGAGAGCTGAAAAGCCAATACTTTTCCTCCTTAACTATTATCCTTAATGATTTATTGCATTCTTTATTGATAGCTTAGACTGGCTTTATGAGTTAATTAATAATCCTTGCAAACACAATGAAGCTTACTAAATGATTCAGGTGAGATGAATCAGCAAAGTACCAGATGCAGAAATTGCAAAGCTGACAGGTAATAGTGTTTTACGGATTCACTTCTTGCAGTACTTGCTGTACTTTTTCTTCTCTTTCTCTATTTGCCAGTGGGAGTCAATTCAGTTCCAAGCAATGGGACCAAGTTTTCTTCAGGGATAGAAGCTTTTCCCATTCAAAATTACCAACTCCCTCTTTCCAGTTCAGAAATGTTTCTATTCACCATTCATAAAAGCCGATGACAATGTTTTGTTTTATTTTCCCTAATGAAACAACTGAATAAACCGCAATGTCTTAACATCCAGTCCATCTTCCTCAGTCCCTAAATGTCTTGTTTAGCTCATTAGGTCAGCTCAGTCTATTTTCCTTCCATGCTCTGAAGACAGAAATCCACTTAAGTTATCACTCAGTCTTCTCATGTCCAGCATTTTCACTGTCTTTCCCCTATGCCTGGAATGCTCTCCCTTCTCAACACTTCCTAGCTTCTTTGGCTTCCTTCAATTCTCATTTGAAGTCTTACCTTCTGCAAGAAGTCTTACCTTCTGCAAGAAGCCTTGCCCAGTACTCCTTAATCTTAATGCCTTCCCTCTGAAACTACTTTGAATTTATATTGTTTGTACATAGTTTTTTGCCTGTTGTCTCTACAAATAGACTGTGACCACCAAGAGAAGAGGAATTTTTATTAATTTGTTTTATTTTTTTGCCTTGCTTTGTATTCCTAGCACTTAGCACAGGTCCTGCCTGGCACACAGTAGGTACTTAATAAATCCTAATTGGTTGAGTAATCTGGAGACTTTCTCTAATATACCCACACATACTCAAATATACATATACATATATAAACATATATATCTCAGACTATTAAAAATCTAAGCTATATCTGTCTTTTATAAACTTCAATATTTTAGAAACATTGAATGATAGATACTCTGTCAAAATGAAATTAGAGTAGAAAATTCCTTCTGAAGTACTGACTCTCAACATTCTAACTTCTGATACCCAATAGAATCTAATTTTCTAACTTAGATGGATCTGCCCTCTGAAAAAGTAATTCTTGGTTTTTTTTTTCTGTAAATCTTTCATATTGGAGACAACCAAAGATTGAAGACCTTCTTGTGGCTCTTTTTATATCTTAGGGTAATCAATATGCCACTTGATGCCTCTCTACTGTACCTCATACTTAAAATTTGACAGACCTACTTCCTTTTCTAGTCGTGATTGTTGATTATGTCTTCAATACTTCTTCCACTATGATAAATCCTCTAAAAAATGCTATGTGTTGTTAAAAATGATTTTTCTTGGTAATCTGTGTCTTGGCCTACAAAGTTCTCCAGAAAGACATCACTGATAATAAGATTACAGTTAATCTTCTTATCCAGGTCAAACCAGACCTAAACCTGAATTGATCTTATCTTGTTCAGGCTTGGGTGGGGACAGATATCAATGCCCAGATAGGAGACTGGGAGTGGTCTAGTGGAATGATGGCCTGTTGATATGAGCCCTTGTTGAAAAGGTATATAACCCTGAACCCCCAAATTCCAAAATGAGCCAGTTCTGAACTCTCTCCCTTAGGGGGATCCATTTTGGGACTGAACTCCCATCTAATGCATGTCAAGCCAGATTGAGAGTAATTAAACCATGGACACACGTACCCCAATTTTGTCTCTTTCTTAGAATAAATAAATCAAAGTTTATAGTTGCAAAGCAAATCAATAAAAATGAAAATAAAATTTGTTTTTGAAACTTTTTTAGTATCATCTAGAGATATTCAGAAGCATTTCAAAACCAAGACTTCCTTTACACCTTTATGTTTGTCCAGGATTTTACATTTTACAAAATACTATCACATCTATTAGGTTTTTTTTTTATTTGATCTTTATAACAACCCCATGAGGTAGATAATGTAGGTATTGCCACATCCATTTTACATAGTAAGAAAAAAAGAGGTTGTTAATTGCCCAAGATCATAGAGCTAAAAATAATAAGTGGAATGGCTACATTTGAACTCAGATCTTCTGACTCTAAATCAGGTGCTTTTTATATTACACATAAAAACAAATAGATAATAAGTGTTATAGAGCAAAAGAAAAATAATAACATAGTAATGTTTTAAAGATACTTCATTCTCAAATATTCATAAAGTTTATAGTTATATTATCTGTTTTATTAACCTTTGAATCATTTTTCAAAGCTATTTCTATTTCATGCAAGTGCACATATAGTATAAAAGGCAGATATAAAAAAGGTGTGGGTACTGAGGATGGGATCTGAACCCAAGGAAAATACCATGTCTTTGGGATCTGGACCCCAGAAAGGAAAATCCTGGACTTTTCCACAGGGCCAAATCTCTGGATTTTGCCTGAGGCTATAATTCCATCAACTGGCTTTTCATTATTGCCTACACCCAATCTCCCAATTCTCTGTTACTTCTAACCTACTCTAGACCTCTATTGTCTATTACCTCACAATGGCCCCTGGATACTTCCCACCCATGACCCTATCTAAACCCCAATCTCCACCTCAAAGTCACTCCCACCAAGATCTTCCCTAGATCTCTCCCATAATCTTTCTGTATATAACCTTGTCTCCATTAAGGTGCTCAGATTCTTTAAGAGTCTAGCCAAGGATTTCTATATATTGCCAACAAAACTCAACAGCTAGAGATAGAAAGAGAAATTCCATTTAAAGTTACTGTAGACATTATAAAATATTTAGGAGTCTACCTATCGAAACAAACCCAGGAACTAAATGAACACAATTATAAAACACTTTTCACACAAATAAAGTCAGATCTAAATAATTGGAAAAACATCAGTTGCTCATGGGTAGGTCGAGCTAATATAATAAAGATGACAATTCTACCTAAGCTAATTTACTTATTCACTACCATACCAATCAAACTACCAAAAATTACTTTATAGGGCTAGAAAAAATAGTAACAAGATTCATTTGGAATAACAAAAGGTCCAGAATATCAAGGGAACTAATGAAAAGAAATGCAGGGGAAGTTGGTCTAGCTGTTTCAGATCATAAATTTTATTATAAAGCAGCAATCATCAGAACTACTTGGTACTGGCTAAGACATAGAGTGGTAGATCAGTGGAATAGGTTAGGTATGCAAGACACAGTAGTCAATGACTATAGAAATCTATTATTTGATAAAACCAAAGACCCCAGCTTCTGAGATGAGAACTCACTATTTGACAAAAACTCCTGGGAAAACTGGAAAAGAGTATGGCAGAAACTAGGCATAGACCAAAATCTTATACCATATACCAAAATAAAGTCAAAACGAGTTCATGATTTAGATATAAAGGCTGATACTATAAGCAAACTGGGAGAGCAAGCAATTATTTACATATCAGATTTATGGAAAACAGAAGAATTTATGACCAAACAGGAAATAGAGAACATTACAAAATGTAAAATGGTTAATTTTGATTACATTAATTTGAAAAGGTTTTTGCACAAGGCCAATGCAACCAAGATTAGAAGGAAAGTAGAAAAATCCCAATCAGTGTCTCTGATAAGGGCCTCATTTCTAAAATATATAGAGAATTAAGTAAAATTTATAAGAATACAAGTCATTCCTCGATTGATAAATGGTCAAAGGATATCAACAGGCAGTTCTCAGATGAAGAAATTAAAATCATCTATAGTCATATGAAAAAATGCTCTACATCACTATTGATTAGAGAAATGCAAATCAAAACAACTCTGAGGTACCATATCACACCTATCAGATTGGACAACATGACAAAACAGGAAAATGATAAATGTTGGAGATGTGGGGAAATTGGAACACTAACGCATTGTTGGTGGAATTGTAAAATGATCTAACCATTTTGGAGAGCAATTTGGAACTATGCCCAAAGGGCCATAAAAATGTGAATACCCTTTGACCCAGCAATTAGGATTATATAAGAGCTATATCCCAAAGGGATCATATAAATGGGAAAAGGACCCACATGTACAAAAATATTTATAGCAGCTCTTTTTGTGGTGGCAAAGAATTGGAAATTGAGAGAATGCCTACCAACTGGGAAATGGCTGAACAAGTTGTGGTATATTAATGTAATGGAATCCTATTATGCTTTAAGAAATGATGAGCAGGCAGGCTTCAAAAAAACCTGGAAAGACTTGTATGGACTGATGCTGAGTGAAGCAGAATCAGGAGAATGTTATACACAGTAACAGCCACGTTGTGTGATGACTAATATTGATAGACTTAGCTCTTATCGCAATGCAAGGATCTAAGACATCTCCAAAGGTCTCATAATGGAAAATGCTATATACATCCAAAGAAAGAACTATAGAATTTGAATGCAGATTGAGGTATATTATGTGCTATTTTTTTTCTTTTGTTGTATTTTGTTTCCTCTTTCTGGTGGTTCCTCCTATTGGTTCTAATTCTGACTTACAACACCACTAATGTGAAAATATATTTAATAGGAATGTATATGTATAGCTTATATCACATTGCATGCCATTTTGGGGAGGGAGGTGGGGAGGGAGGGAGAGAAAAATTTAAAACTCAAAAGCTTATGGAAGTGATTGTTAATAAATCAAAATAAATTAATAAAAAACAATTTTAAAAAAGAGTCTAGCCAAGGGCTCAGATTTTTATAATTTAGCCAATAGCTCACAAATGTTCAGATTCCTTAAAAGTCTGGCCAATATGGCAGATCTTTAATAAACCTTGTCTGAAAGAAGGCTTGGGTCAAATTCATTTGGGTAGGACCCACATGTCATGATTTTGGGGTTCCAGCACCCCTAAGCCCTTAAATGTCAACTCTGGAAACTGAATTACTTATGACAGACATCATTCCCTTTCTCCTGTCACAAACCACATATCTATAATATTTATAATTTTTTTCATGTTTCATTTCTCAAGGAATCCTCTTCTAGTTTTCCATTGTTCAGATATCAAAATACCATTTGAGGGAGACACCTTCTTTAGAGATATTCATTTTCTTTTTCTGAAAGAAGTCTAGATTTTTTATGTTGCTAACATGCTCTTGTTTATATATTCTTGAAATAGCTGCATACCATTATTATGCAAATATTTTTAAAAAATTAAAAGATATCTGTGTTCCGTACCTGAGGGCAACATCTGAGGTTGTACTTACTTTTGGTAGCTTTGAAATCCTGTATGTTTACTCTAAATGTTATGATCTTTATTGTGGTTTTCTCTTTTTTTAGGAAACAGTGAGTTTTTTTTTTTTTTGGAGTCCTTATTGCCAGTGGCTCCTTGTAATGTTGAGGTTTATGGGTTTGGGGTGCTAGGACCTCAAAATCACAACACGTGGGTCCTGCCCAAAAGAATTAGATCCAAGCCTTCTTTCAGCCAAAGACAAGGCTTATTAGAACATCCGTCATATTGGGCAGACTCTTAAGGAGTCTGAACGTTAGAAAGGCAGTGGCTACATTATAAGAATCTAAGCACCTTAATGGAGACAAGATACACCTTACATACAGAAAGACTGTGGGAGGGATCTAGGCCAAGTAGTTTGGGGTGATTGGAGGAGGGGTCTAAGGAAGATCTGAATGGGAATGTCCAGTAAACTGGGGTAAACAGAACTCCTGGGACCTGGACCACTTGGCCAAGGGAGAATGGAGCCTAGTTAGGATTAAGGGTGGGGCTGGGGAAGGTAAAACAATGGAGGGGAGATTGAATGTAGCCATAATGAAAGGCCAGTTGATGGGATTATATCCTCAGGTGAATGCCAGAGATTTGGCCATGTGGGAAAGTCCAGGGTTTTTCCTTTTTGGGGTCTAGATTCTACCCTCATCAGTATCACTCTTCTAATCAGCATGTAGCTCCTCTCCTGCTCCCTTTTTGGCTTGGAAGGGAAGGAGGCTCCCTTTATATGCATAGGAACAGAGGAAATTGAGTCCTTTCTCCCAAGTAGCTGAGGAGGAATGGACATAATCGCTTAGTTCCCAAGTAAATGGAGAAGAAGAAGAAGAAGGAGATGTAATCCAAATGAGCTGGTCCAATCCTGGCTCAAATGGGAAGAGTATGGATTTTACTAACCATTTAAAAGATGACTCTACTTCTATACTGGTGAGCATGTGCCATGAGGGTGCAGTGTGCCTGCTGGGGGGAAAGCTCTGAGAATCATTTTTTCACAATGACTAATAATTAGAGAAATACAAATTAAAACAACTCTGAGGTACAACCTCACACCTATCAGATAGGCTAACATGACAGAAATGGAAAATGACAAATCCTAGAGGGAATGTGGAAAAATAGGGACACAAATGCACTGTTGGTGGAGTTGTCAACTGGTTCTACAATTCTGGAGAACAATTTGGAACTATGCTCAATGTGCTATAAAACTGTGCAACCCATTGACCCAGAAAAACCACTACTAGGTCTACATCCCTAAGAGATCAAAGAAAAAGGAAAAAGACCTATTTGTACAAAAATATGTATAGTAGCTCTTTTCGTGGTGGCAAAGAATTAGAAATTGAGGAGAAGCTCATTAATTAGGAATGGCTGAAGAAATTTTGGTATATAAGTGTGATAGAATACTATTGTGCTATAAGAAATGATGAGGGGGATGAGTTCAGAAAAATATGCGATAACTTATATGAACCAATGCAAAGTGAAATGAGCAGAATCAGGGGAACACTGTGGACAGTTGCAACAATATTATAAAGATGATCAGCTCTGAAAGACTTAGCTACTCTTATCCATACAATGATCCAAGACAATTCCAAAGGACTCATGATGAAAAATGCTATCCACCTCCAAAGAAAGAACTGATCTAGTCTGAGTACAGAATGAAGCACTTTGTTTTTCTCTTTCTTTCTTTTATTTTTGTAACATGGCTAACATGGAAAAATATTTTTTATGATTTCATATGCATAGTAGATATATTGTTTGCCTTCTCAATGGGTGGGGGAGGGGCTGGAGAGAGGGATTGACATTGGAACTCAAAATTTAAAAAAATAATAATGTTAAAATTAAATAGAAAACTAAAACTTAAAAAAAACAATAAGAAAAAAAGAGTTCATGTAATTTAAAGGAAGTCTAAGAGAATGTGACTTATATAGAGAGGGAACCTATCAACTAAAAATAGAATTTTATGGTCTTAACTCCTTGTATGTTTTCAACACTACATAAGTGACTATTTGACTTTTCTGTAGAGGTAGCTATATTGCATAGTGGATAGAGAGTTAAAGATATTGGCAGAAAAATCTGAGTTAAAATCCTTCCTTGGAGACTTACTAGCTCCTTGTCAAGCACTGTGCTAATCATTAGAAATACAAATAAAAAAGTTAAATAGTCTCTGCCCTCAAGGAACTTCTATCTCTTTTTGGTGTGGAGACATACTGGTTGGTTGATTATTGTCCTTCCTTCTCTAAGAGGACCCAAAGGACATCACTATATTAGAGTCAAGTTACAGTGGGTCTGACTATGACTAATCAGAACAATAGGAGCTCAGAATGCTCTATCATAGGTTGGGCACAAATAATCCATGTGAACATTTGGGAAGGATTCTCTAAATTTGCACATCTTGCCTTTCTTTTGAGCTACTTTAAAGCATATGAGGACATGCCATGATAGGTGGTCCTGTGCTAGTGTCTCCCATGTTATGCAACCAATTCCAAAGTTCTTAAGAGAGACCTTAAGAGTGTCCTTGCATTGCTTTTTATGACCACCATTGGGGTGCTTGCCTTGTGTGAGTTCTCCATAAAAGTCTTTTAGGTAAGCACATGTTTGGTATTGGAACAACATGGCCAGGGGCAGACAAAATATAAAGGGAGGAGTATCTTACTTTGGAAAATTGCTTGGATGGGGGAAGTAGAGAGAGACACATCCATTCTGGTACTAATGATAGTCTTGATTTGATTATGTTTTCACATCTGTAAAGGGTGGGATATTGGACATGAACTTAGGTAGTGGTTCTCTTAGGTAGTGGTTATAGTCCGAGGACCCAATGGGGTCCTAGACACCTTTTCAGGGGGCAGCAAGGTCAAAATCATTTTAATAAGAAGAATTAATTTCAAATATGGTCAATATCAATAGCTATAATCCACACAAATGGAAGCTCTTTGGATAGGTTTTCAATAATTTGTAAGAGTGCTAAATGATTCAAAGAACAAAACAGTTTGAGACTAAGACAATAAGAAGAGTGAGGCCCTTTGGCATGTGTTCTAGAGATGAAAGGGTTAAGTCCTTCAGGGACTGAGTGGCAAGACTACAGTTTTTATTTGGTGAAGTTAGACATAGAAAGGAAGGCTGCATAGCTTAACTGCTGGCATCCAAGAAAGCAAGAAGTAGATACAACAAAGGAAGTTATGGTAAGGTGGGATGGGAGTTCAATAGGAAAATTCCAAGTTTGGACTTGCTAGATGATTTAGAAGTAGAATTTCTGGTAAGATATGTTTGTATAAATTCTAGGGACTGAAGTAGAAATTAAAATGATCTATGCAAATATAAGACATGCAATATTTTGCCTCTGAGCAAATGAGAGCTATGAGAGCCACCTCATAAGAACCTGATACATCTTTGTCCTGATAGTGTCTATGTGGGACAATGAAGACCAGAGGAGCTGAATACCAGAAGATGCTGCCAGGTACTATGGATACCTTTTCTAATTGAACTTCACAGAGAGTATCTATGATTTAAATGCTCTTTGCATAAATTACATATTTGCATAAATTACAATTTTGTAAATAGAACTGATTGTGTCAAGTGCTCATTGCTCAGGATCTCATAAATTGTCTAAGTCATATAGATAGCAGTAGCAAAAGGTTACTAATGGCCTGTAGGCAAATAGGAAAATTTTGGAAAAAAAGAATAAGAAAGTGAACACACGCCAAGGTGTTCACATATGACCACTACTACTGGCCACCAAGGAGTTAAGGCTGTTCCTGTGCATGTCTGCTCAAATGAATAGGGACAAACTTCCATGAACCCTAGACAGTTTAATGAGGGGAGTCTGGACAAAGTTTAGAACGACAACAAATCAACTCCTAAAAACACAATGACTTGGTTGTTAATAACTGTGATTGAACAGCATGCTAAAACTGCAGTCTTTTCAAACTGAGCTAAAACAGGTTCAGCATTAAAATGTCTGTAGAAATAAAATTCTTGCCTGAATAATAGGATAATAATAATAGAATAACAGGAAGTAAGACAGCTTGCCACCCCATATAGTACACAATCCCCTCTCATGGTGCTTACCATGGCTTATATGTGAAAAATAACTAAGCAGGCCATGGATCAGGAAGACTGGAATAGAAGTAATTGGTTTGATGAGGAAGATCAGTACCACTAGAGCACGATGAACAATCTGACTGATGTTTTGTTCTGAAGATTAAAAGTAGAATGGTGATTATCAAGAGTTGTTTGGTTACCAGGCTGTTCTAACAGATTCAGGAGATGGGAAATCTGAGGTATTACATTGCCCAGAAATAATCTGAAAGTATATTTGCTTGGAGACTATGAAACAAAAATCATGATGAAAACACTTAAGAATAGAAAGACTTTCATGAACTGATGCAAAGTGAAGTAAGCAGACCTAAGAAAACAATATGCACATTGATTGCAACAATGTAAATGGAAAGAAACACTATGAAAATTTAAATTACAAAATTAAAAGATAGGCATCAAAGAAGAGATATTAGCCCTCTCCCCATTTACTCTTTGCAGAAGTCCACAGGTACAGAACACTGAATATAATATCAATTTTTTAATGCATTCATTAGTTTGTTTATTTTTTCCTCTTATTTATTTAAAAAAAAATCACAATGGATTGGTCTCTGGAAGTGGGAAAGAAAGGAATATAGGGGACATCTAGGTAATATAAAATTTATCAATAAAATCTGCTTTCAAAAAAGAAACAATATGGATGTTCACAAATTTGGCAGCAATATGCATATTTCTTTTTGAAGTAATTAAAAAAAACAGCACTAGTTGAATTAGCAATTGGTTGTAGTTTGAATATTCACTAATCCCCTGTTTAATGATTTTTTGTTAATGTTAAATGATTTTTTGAAATACATCAAACAGATTTTGAGCACTAATAATTCTGATACTTCTCACTGGAAAGATATCAAGTGTGAATTGGTCCAGGCTGAAAGGACTATTGGAAAAAGAAGGTATTAGTTGAACTAAAATTGGAACTTTTTAGCTATTCTAATACCTTATTTACAAGTTAGGGTAATTGATGTTTGAGTCTTCATCAAGTATGTTCCATGGCTGCTAACAGGAAAATTTTTTTTGTCAGATATAGAGGTTTTCTTATGTTAAAGGACTCAAAACCTTTAACAGACTAAAACATTTATTTTGGCAAATTTACAGATTCTTTGACAGCTATTAAATGAACAGCCTTGGTTATCTATTAAAAAAAAGCACATAGGGCTTTTCTTTGAATATAGAACAACTTAATGAGGATGTGAAACCTTTTTACTCTTTCTTTTTAAATAAAATAGCCTCATTATTACAACTAACTACCCAGAGGAAATGTTTATTCTAAAAAGAGTAGATCTGTTACTACACAGCAGGTCTGTTTACTGCTTCAAGGCCAACCTTTTCCCCAAGAATAACACCTGTGATGTTCAATGGGATTTTTTTTTCAAGGGCTATTACACACTTTTTCATTTGTATTTCATTGTCAGATTTGTGTAAGAAATCTAATTTTCCAGGGGCATGAATCTCTTTTCTGCATCATCAAATCTAAAGAATCAGAATAATAAAAGCTTTTGTACAATCTTTTGTTAACAAGTGCACAGAACAAATTTAATCCCATAATCCCTCATCTGTAACAAAGGGTGTGTTAGTGTAAAGTTTTATCCATATCATCTCTCTCTCTCTCTCTCTCTCTCTCTCTCTCTCTCTCTCTCTCTCTTTCTCTCTCTCTCTCTCTCTCTCTCTTATATCTATAAAAACTAAAAAGCTATCTTTTCCAATTCTGCTCTGGAGAGGAATTTTTTTTTAAAATGTCTACTACATATGTAATAACCACTTTTTAAGTTTCTCATCCTCCTGATCATAGAAATACATTTTAAATTAACAAATTGGTTTGGTATGGGAGATAGCCTAGATAAAGGCAAAAAGCCAGCAGGAGAACACTAGGCTTAGCCTTAATAACCTCATGTTTCACCTTAATTAACTAACTGATACAGAAGGTAAACTCTGCAGGATCTATGGAGAGACCTTAGGTCAGTAGGCAAGATATCTAAACCCTCTTTGTTTACACGTGATAATCTCTCTTTTGAATTTCCCTTAATTCCTCCAAAAGCTCAGCTGAAGGACAGCCACTGCATAGTAATTAACTATGCTAAAGAGAAGTAATGTCATTTTTCATCTTTCTTTCTGGGATAGAAACCACATTCTTCCCAATTGCCATAGCAATTTAGTTATATCGTAGTTTTTTTCCCCACTTTATCTAGTAAAATCTGACTCACTAGGACCTGAATGACAAACAAGACAGTGTCCAGTTTGCCTTTACTGCAGATAACATATGGGTAAATAATATATTCCATGTGGCAAAAAAACAAACAAATTCATGATTTTTACTACCCTTCCTGCCATCTATTTTTTTTAACACAGGCCTCGTGAATGTGGTAGTGTACACTTTTGTCTTCCCACAAAAATACCAACCTAACAGAAGATAAGAAACAACGACCACAAAACAAAATGGTTTTTCTCATATGGAATATAATTACTGACCACTCATCACAATGCAGCATGAAACACAAGTTAAAACATTTTTCTAGACTTGGAATGTAAACTTTCAGAAATACATATGCTCTGCATTTTCCTCAGAGGTTCCAAGTTGATGTAAAAAGCATAAAATAAACTACAGAGTAAAAATAGTTACAAATTGTAGTTTGGCCTTAGGGACTGAGAAAGAATTCCAAAGAAGATTTGTGTCAAAAACAAGTCAATGTTTGTAAATCAAATAAACCAGCTGCAGTCGAAGTTTTTAACTAGCTTGCACCTTTTATCTCCGTATAAATATCTCCTAAGCACTTGATGAGTTTGAGGAAAAAATACAGTTGCCCTTGAGTTATAACATTAATTATTCTCTCCAATAAAACCTATTAGCTCAAAAATGGTCTTAAAAAATATCTAGTAATCACAAAGACCCACCAGACGTCACGTGGCACTGTTTTAGTGCAATCAACTGGTGGATCTCAATCTCTGGATCATAGTCTTCTAAGGAGCCACATTGTTTCAGCAGCAAGTCTGGGAACCCATATTATCTCAATCAACATATATAAACAGTTCACTTAGTATCATTTAAGGGTTTTTTGTTTGTTTGTTTGTTATAAAGTGGTCTTCATACTTGAAAAGTTTGGGAATCACTGCTGAGATAGTGGAAAGAATACTGAACTAGTTGGAGATTTGGATTCCTGGCTACATCATTTATTAGCCTTCTAACCACTGGTAAATTATTTTGAAACTCAGGTTTTTTATGTGTAAAATGGGACTGAGAATTATGCAGTTTGGATCTCAGGATTATAGTGAAGGAAATATTTTATAAATGGAAAAATACTATACAAATGAAATCAATTATTTAAATGTTCTGTCCAAAGAAGAAAAAAACATATCAACAAAAGTTAGGATCCTAATTTCTGAGGTTAACTCTAATTTTATTTTAAAAAAAAAGATAAGAATTGAACATACGGGTACAGAGGCAGCTAAGGGAAAGAGTGCCAGGCCTGGAATCAAGAAGACTCATCTTTCTGAGTTCAAATCCGGCCTCAGACACTTACTGGCTGTGTGACCCTGGGCAAGTCACTTAACCCTGTTTGTCTCAGTTTCCTCATCTATAAAATGAGCTGGAAAAAGAAATAACAAACCACTTCATATTTTTGCCAAGAAAACCTCAAATGGAGTCATAAAGAGTCAGACACAACTGAAAATGACAGAACAAAAGCAAATGAGTATATCATAAATATTCAGGGTATATAATTACTGAATGCTACAAAAAGAACTGAATTGTTTTAATTCAGTATCAATTTAAAATTTTGTTTTCCTGAACTGCACTATTACTGCAATTCTATTTTGTTCACTTTAGAAACTGATTGCCTTTATTCAACTTCCCTTGAAGATCTCTTCCCACCAAAATCACCCCACCCCCATCTCCCACCCCACACGTGCAAATAAAAACAATCATTTATCTTAATTTCATTCATATCTCTCTGGTAGGGTCTAAGGAAATTAAGATCTCTGCATCACAAATTATAGTCTCACCAATGACCAATGTCTAATCTGCATCATTACCTCACTTTATTTGTCGTCTTACATTCAGCACAATTTCTACCCACCATGTAATGACTGGATAAGGTTTTTCACAAGATATTCCAAAAAAGAGGGGAACACATAAAACCACACAACTAATATGGCTTTCTATTGATAAAATAGCTGAAATAGAAATGAATAAATTGTTTAGAGAATAGATCTAAAATGTAGTTTCACTTCTAGATTGCCCAAATTACCTGCCTTTTCCAGTAATAAAATAGCAGGTACAATTATATATGTGTCCTTGAATAACAGTAGTTACATATTGTAATTCTCTTTCAAAATTATTTGCAAATCAGATGGTTTTTTTTAATATAAGGGATTTTCACATAAGAATTTTCTTAAGTACAAGTAATTTTTATTTCCTTTGACTTATTTCATTTCAAAGTTTTGGTTCTTATTTATTTTTCTTATATAAATAGTTAGAACTCAATGAATGCAAAATAATTATAAGAGCAAAAACATTTTAATTATCATATTTCCCCATTTCCTTACTTTATTGCAGGTAAATCAACACCCCTCCCAGTGGAATAGAGTAATATTCTAAAATGTCCATATATAGTCTGTAAAACATAAAACACATTACTTGAAAGGGCATTGTCCATTACCTTTATTTCAAATGAACATACACAAAGAATGGTATATGCTTTGAAATGAAGCAAACTTTTTTTTGTATTATAAAAGAATATTGATTCTAATGTTTATGTTCTTCTGTATTGCTGACCTGTATGATCCCCTCTTATTGATATGTTTATTTCTGGGATAATTACTAAGTTTAAATACAATACCTATATACTCTTATGTCAAGGCTTATTGTCTAACAACTGTTAGAAGAGATGTTGTAAGTGCCATGAAGAGTAAGAAATATAATCATGAAATTAACTGTTTTATGCAAACAGAACAGTAAATTTTACCTCCTTGCAGATACACTATTTATAATCAAGTAAGTTTATATACATAAAACATACATGGTTGTACATTCTTAAGTTTTTGCTTCTATTTAATGACTTCCTCATGTGTAACATTTAAAGAAAATTAAACTGAAGGCATAATCTTACCTGGAGGCTTATAAAATAAAATGTTTAGAATTTCAATTGATTGAAAACTTTTTTTTCAATTTTCTTTTACATATCTGGAAATAACATTTTAACATCTTTAATTAAATTCAGTGAATCCTGCTGATATTGCTATTTTTCATTTCAATCAATAACAAAAATGGCAAAAATTAGGCTGGAAGGCATTACAATTAGATTGGAAGGCCTATGTCTATTGTAAAGCAATTTAGGCATATTTTGATAGGAGATCCATTCTGTGGTCCTGGGTACAAAATGATGTCCATTACATCAAATCCATCAACTCTGAATGACACCCAATGCTCTAGGAATCTCTGTGGGATGCACTATATTATAGCCTATTACATTTTAGTAGTTGAACAATAATTAAACAACATATGACCTTCACAATATTCGGGAATATGTATAGAAACACAAACTTCAAAGGATCCATTGTTTCATCAGTATGGGTACTTGTTCTCTCTACCTAGATCCTAGATCAATTGTATCTTATCAAATAGTTTTTTGGGGATGCTGCGGCCAAAATAATATATCACCTTACCACTGACCACTTAGTGATGAGCCTTTCCTCAAATAACTGGGTTGGTTCTCAAAAAAAAGATCTAGAGTTCATCATTAGGCTTATAATCAGGCCCTTTTTTAGTTTGGAAAAATGAAAAACACGACAGCACTTTTACTACACTCGTACAACTTTTAAGAATAATTGGGCATAGGAACAGAAATTTAGTGGAGGTATAAACATGAGCTTGATAGGTTTTATGTAGTTTAGAAAAAAAAATCTTCCTTCTTCCCCTCCTATTTACACATCTTTTTATAGCATACCACAAGCCAGAATTAAATTTACTAAACATTTGCTGAGTACTTGTTAAGAGTAAAACCCTATGCTAATACCATAAGGGATACAGACAAGATATCAGCCTCCCTTTTGAGGTGCTTATAATCTAATAGGAAATAGATTCACAAAATGTTTAATAATGCAGAGTAGCACATGATTCTCAAGAGTTAATGAGTTCTCAAGGAGTATTAATGATGTCCTCATTTCCTGTCAATCAACTCAATGAACATTTATTAAGTACCTTTTGGGTAGATATTAGGCACTGGGGAAAATATAAAATTTAAATGAAGCCCAGTTCTTGCCCTCAAGGGTATTATAGTATAGTGGGGGGAAGGGGGGGAAGGAGATATAGCACATACTATATACATATAACCAGAATAAAAATTAATACATGCTATGTGCTATAGAAAACTGTGAAAAGATTGGGAGGAATTCAGTAGGTGAAGCTGAGGAAAAGATAATCCAGAAATAGAGAATTGCCTAATTTGCTGAAGGAAAAAAAGGTGAATAATATGAGAAAAGGCTGGAAAAATAAGAGTGACACTGGCTTTTAGTGAACCTTGAAATCCAGATAAGGGAATTTGAACTTGAATCCGTACACAAAAAAAGGTCCTGAAGATTTGGGGTAGATCTTCTAAGTTAGAAGTGTCTTTGTCAACCACAGTGGAGCCACATTTGGCTCTGATAAAAGTATATGGTTAGCAGTTTAAAAACAGAGGAAAAGCTTCTTGACACAGGTATCTCTCCTTCCTACTCTCATTCTCATTCTGACTTCCCTCTCCCATTGCATAAACAAAAAAAAATTTTAAATGGCAAAAATCTTGTTTTACTAATTGCAGGGAACATTTATCTTATAATCTTGGACTTTTTTTTTTTTTTTGGTAAGAGGACAGCCAGATATTTGGCAGCATTTTTTTGTTTTTCCTATAAGAACATCTGCTGGCGAGAATAATTAAGGATGTCAGCACAGCCTAACAAGATCAGCCAGAAAAGAAATTTTGGAGAATTTAGTGATATGGATTCCTAGATATCAATATATAGCTGGTAAAAGAGCTAAAAGGATAGATACCATTTAAAAATCCGTATAGTCCTTAGCACTTCATATACTATCGTATGTCCTTAATAAATATTGATGATTTTTTAAAATGAGCTATTATAAACAGGCTTAGTTTTCTAATATGTTTGGTGCTCCAGGACAGTGTGTTATAATAAGGAACACTGGAATAGAAAGTGAATGATCTAAACCCTATAATAATGATGCTGCTAATAACTAGCTTTGTGACCTTGAACAAGCAATTTCACCTCTCTTGGCCTAACTTTCCTTCAAAAAATGAGGGAGAAAATACAGAGATTTCTTTCAAACTCACATTTTGTTATTTTAGTACAATGGTACTAAAATTTAGTATGATGGTAGGAAAAAAAGTATTTAGAACAAATAAAGTAATCATTTTGTAGCAGTTAATCCTTAGTATTATTAGGTTAGTAAAGATTATACTACCAAAGCACAACCTTGAGAAGGTCTTTGATCATAGGCACTGCAAAAAGATACATACACATATACACACACATCACATCACATTATATTATATTAATTTTATTAGCTTATATATCA
>NW_020954583.1:16231206-16235387 GCF_900497805.2 Vombatus ursinus
ACATCACATCACATTATATTATATTAATTTTATTAGCTTATATATCATATATACTATACATATATTTGTATATGTCATTCAAGCCACCCCAGTTTATATCTAAAAGTTTCATAAGCAAAAGACTATTAGGTGATTAATTATACTGGTCACATGGGCTTATAAAGCTATCTATTCTTCTGTCCTTGTGTCTATTCCTTCCTGATTTTAGATAATTTAGCATTAGAGATGGAGAGGATCACATTATGAGGTAACAAGATAGGCTAATAATGTTAATACCTGACAAAATGGTTATCTTCTATAAACTGCATCTATAAGGCATATGCCATTGTGAAAAGTACAGATGGATATTAAAAGGCAAGTATCAATATTTATCATGGGGGAAAAACAAGAGTTTAGAGAAAAAAAATTCTGGTTTTTACTATAAGCAGTAAGCATATGGTTATAACCAGGACTATAACAGTGGCTGTCTTCAGAGATTCAGAAAATCTCAAGGTTGTTAAGGGACCTAAAAGGTCATGTAACCCAATGGGCAACTAAATAGAAAACCTTTCTACAACAGCCTTGACAAGTGGTTATCTCTTTTCTTCTTAAGAAGCTCCAGAGATCAGTGATTCAGTGTTAGGGAACTTACTCACTGCAAAGGCAGCCCATTCCCCTTTTAGAGGGAGTTTAGATTTTAAATTAAATTTAAAATTTTAAATTCCAAGGAAGTTTTTTTTTCCCTAATATCGAACTTAAAGGAAATCTGCTTTTCTGCAGTTTTCATTCACTGCTTTTGGTTTTGCCCCAGGGATCCAAGTAGAACAAGTCTTATACTTCTTGAATATCACAACTCCCTCTGAAAATACTATATGGAATTTAAATTAAATGCTGACTAGATAATTCAATCTGTTTGATTTTGAAACTGACTCAGATTAGCGATTTTTGTAAATTTACTGCTTTCCATTGCACTGATCATCTAAAGTATAAGCCTCCTTCAATTCCCTCCAAAGTGTTCAATTTTTAATAAAGTAACATCTGGTTTGGGGATGAGGTTATGCTACCTGCTGATTCTTCCACCCCTCTGGGACATAGGAAAAATAAGCAGTTATTCACCATGATTCTTGTTATCTTTCTAACAGCTGTAGTTTTCAAAGAAACAATGCAGGAGAAATTAAGGCAAGGGTATTTGAATATTATGCTCACAATCTATTGTTACACAGTATCAAATTACTTTGAAATTAAGCTTTCCTAATAGAAACTTTAACTGTCATCAATCTCATTTGATTTATGATGTACTGTTATAGAATTTATTATAAATAAACTAAAAATAGACAGTTGGAGTACCTACAATATGAACCCAATACGTACATGGTTTGATTATGTCTGAATATTTAAAAAAACAGAAAGGCAATATCTTGAAAATATATTCTTAGTAAGAAAATCTTTGACTTAGTAAATGAAAATAAGACAATTTTCTAACCAAATGATTATTAAATGTTGCAACTAAATTTAAAACATTATATTGGTTGAATTTTTAAAATGTTGATTAAAAAATACTAAGACCAACAGATAAAGGACTTTAATATATGAAGATTATATAAAACTAGAAAGTCAAATATTTAAGAGAAAGAAAACTAAGCTGGAGCATATTTGGAAATTAATAATAATATTCAGTTGAAAAAAACCAAGAAGATAAACATGGATATCTTTAGGCAAAACATTTTCCAGTTTTATTTAAACCTAACTTTCTTGAAATCCAAGTTTCTAAAAATTATGTAAGAATAAGAAACTGAAAATAAAGACTCATTTTCAATCATAAAAAAGACAGACCTTATTTCATTGAACCTAAAGCTTCTTCTATTCAGCAATCAAGTAATTTGTTGAATTTTTTTTTAAAAATAGAAATCCTAAACTTAACCCATCTTTTTTTTAACTCATCTTTCACCTGGAGTTTCTTTACCATTTTATTATCCTTAATATATTCCACTGAGAGTTTTCTTTTACTTCAGAAACAGGGAGATGATCAGCCAATGGCAGCCTCCCTCCCAAAAGCCATTGCCTTGTAAATCTGAACGCTAATCAGAAGTGGGTCAAATGTTCTTCAAATGAAAGCATCTAACAAGGTCCCATAGGACTCTACCTTTAAGTGGCAGCACAGAAAAGCATTATTGTTTTTTATGGATTTTGGCCACTATCTTCCATTGGGTAGCCAAGTCTCTGATATTAGATGCTTTGAACCTATAATAATTGCAGTTTCTTCTGAAAGGCTTAAACAATAAGAAAGATTACATATACAAGAAAAAACAGTTGATTTGTTACTGCTTAGTCAAAAAGGATAAACAAATAGCCATTTATTAGCTTTCATCAATAAATATTCATATCAGCTCTGAATATAATGAGGCCTGTTGAAGATTTTAAAGAGTAATCAGATGCTTATACTACACTCATCTAACTTACTATCCCTGAAAGAAAACTTTACTGCCATTATGCTTCTATGAGGTTACCAAAACGGCTTTTTTCCACAATTATTATTTTGTAATTTTCATTAGCTGAGAGAAAAATCAGTATACTCAATAATAAGTAGAAAGAACACAAATCTTTGCATGTCTATACAGATTAACAGGATCAAAATGTGTCCTGTGAATTTGTGAACACATTACCTTTTGTGACAGAGTAAGTGTACATGTGAGCAGTGGATGACTCTTGTTTTTTATCAATTTGTCATAGAATGCCAGCTTACACATCAGTTCTGTGCTTCAGCAGATATATCACTAATGTATTTTAAAACTCACAAAAATCATGGAGAACAAGCTATGGATTATCTTTAGAATTTTAGGCCTACTATTAGCCTTTTAGAAGTTCGGTTCATGCTCCCCATATGTCTCTGAAAGGTACTAAATGATGGCTGTACCAATGGGATATGTTGATGAGAAATTGACAGTTCTAATTCTAGTCTGTAGTTCCATGCAGACACAGTCTAAGTAAGTACTAAGATTTGATTACAGGTGGAAAGGTAAAGTCATTTTTTTCCATTGCATTAATACTAGAAGATTCTAAAAATATGATTAATATGGAAATATTTTACATGATTGCACATGTATAACTTATATCTGTTTGCTTACCATCTCAGGGAGGTGGAAGGGATAGAATTTGGAATTCAAAATGTTTTTTTAAAAAAGTTAAAAATTGTTTTAACATATAATGGGGGAAATAAAACATATTCTACATATATATGCACATATATTTATATAAATTGATGTTAGGTAGAAAGAAACAAGAATATATGAACAAAAATTCAAAATGATTTCATTAATTATACATATAAGCCAGATATAATGATGAAAACTGTCTGGTCTGCACAAGGAAATTTATTTTATACCATAATGAATATTCAGTGCAAATAGATAATACTTCTGTTAAACTTAAATATCATTTTGGAATCTCCTGAAGCAGTAGTTTTATCAACATTATTGTCAAACTTTGAAATATGGACATAAACTATGGGAGTAAAATGAGGAAGAAAAGGGTTAAGCAGATTTTGCTTGCATTCCAAACTTTATTTTAATCCGTGATGGCTGCTTTGCATTTGTAAAATGACAGACCTCAAAAATTCATAATACTTCCACAAAAGCAAAAGAAAAAAGACAAAAGAATATTCTCCTTTAGGAATAAAAAAATTACTATTTTAAATCCCACAAAATTAATGTTTAGCCCATGGATTTGCTGTTCATCTCAGGGCCTTTCAAGCCTGAGGCAGGATTAGGTCAGGCGCATGTTCCAACAACTAGAGGAAATCAATGGATTTCATTTTATTAATAATTAAAAAGCTAATGCAGACTGGCAAATTATTAAAATGGGTATAATGTACTCATTATTACAATTTTTAAAATTACAAATCATTTTAAATCAGGCAATGGAAGAAAGGAAAAAGGTATGTTTAAGAATAAATAATATAGGAAAAAAAGGTAGGATGAAAATTGTCAGTTGCAGAATTAGGTAAGTCTCTGCCTAGAGCAGGAAAAGTAATACTCCCTAACAATGAGATCCATGACGGCATTTTGGAGTTATGTTGCAACAGATTCTGTCACCCTCAGTGATGTTAATCCCTGTGAGGATTCCTCTAGGATGACATAAACAAACTTGGCACAATGAAAGGGGTGTGTGTGTGTGTGTGTGTGTGTGTGTGTGTGTGTGTGTGT
>NW_020954583.1:16235487-16472236 GCF_900497805.2 Vombatus ursinus
TGTGTGTGTGTGTGTGTGTGTGTGTGTGTGTGTGTGTGTGTGTGGTGGGGAGCTGGGGGAGGCAGCTAGTCAGACATTTAAATACAATGAATTTTAGTAATTCAGGAACAGTCCACTTAAGAGACAATTCAAATAATGCCGACAAGATTATATTTGTATAACCAGTGAGTTCTAATAACATGGCCATTAATTTAAGGGACCCCCCAACAAAAATAAGATCTGTGGTTTAATCAGAATAGGGATCTGCGAGCTAGGAAAAGAGGACCATCTACCAATGCAGAATGGAACTTGCACTATTTTTTTTTTTTTTTTTAGGGAAGGATGGAGATTAGGTCTCCCTTTGTTACCGTGCCTAGAAGGATAGTGCACATTCATGGGCCTGATCCTACCACTAATCAGCATGAAAGCTTTAACTTATTCTATTTCTGACCCGGACTTGAGCCTGAACAGTCTCAGGCGGCCCGGAAGCCCCCCTGCCCCAGCTTCTGCAGGCTCATAATATTGATTCCTCACTCAGTGTGGCCCTCACTTGGCTTTAGCCCTACCTTAGCTCAGAACTCCTAAATTCAAAGGATCCACCAACCTTTGCCTTCTCCAGTATAAAGGATTACAGGTGTGTGCCACCATGCATTGAGACATAGAGAGGACAAGTGACTTGCCAAAGGGGACACAGAAAGTATGTGTCAAAGGAAAATGTTGAACCCAGATTTTCTTGACTCCAAGGCTCTCTCTAGCCTCCCTACTATACCATAATGACTGACTGAGTGACACACTCCTTCTCTTCTCCTCTCCTCTCCCTTCTCTCTCATACCACACACACAATTTAATGCACCATGATATAAACTGCTATAAATATAGTTCCAAACTGAAATGTCTCAGTGTGGATGCAAAAATGCAATTAACTTTTGTTCTGACAGTTATTCTTTCCAAAGAAACTTTGTTATTTCTGACCTAATCAAAATTAGCTCTTCCAAATAGTGAATCTCAAAGGGTGATAAGGCATACAGACAATAGAATGTACACAGAGAAAAAATATGTAAATATATTTATATACACACATTCACACAAACATATACATGTACATTTTTCATCCAATAGTCACTTTTATCAAGTCATGAGCTGATATTGAATCCAATACTCTAAAATTTTCAATTCCATTTGAATCAAAAAGTTAATTTTAGGGAATTGAAGGTAATGTTTCAGATTTCACAGGCATTTAAAGTTTCCTTTCTGATTTATAATCAATTTACCATGGTTTCAAAAGCCTATAAATTGAAGAGTTGTGATAAAATACTAAGAAAACCTCATTCCACAGCACTGTGTAGGATTTATCAGTTATCCAGAATACAGGGTAAGGAAAAGATGAGAGGTGGGTTTCTGTGCTCTGACAAAAAAAGCATATGAAATCATATCTGCTATGAATTTAAATATACATATAAATACATATATATATATACATACATAAATATAACCTGCCCATATATCATAGTTGTTTGTTTGTTTTTTAACCAAAGGGCCATATTTTCCCTTATAAGTACATCCAATGCATACATAACTTAAGTTGTCAAAGTATGGAAGTGATTATATACATATTGTTCAGTTGGACTAGTGGAATATTGATTATCTCTATTTATGATTCTCTGAGTAATGAAACAACAATGAAAAAGAAATTAAAAAAAGAAATTAAAGTCAAGCTAATATAACAGACAATGCCATGAAATTAGTTTGACCACAATAAATGCTATACTGAATTGTTCAAATGCTAACATATGAAAATAGTCTGAGGAACAAAACATTATTAAATAAAATATGTTGTTATTCATTTATCAAATGCTACTGTAGAGGTACCTAGCTAAACAAAATATATATGTCCTGTAAGTAGCATGTAATTGAATTTTCATAATTTGAATGTCATGTAAAATGCACTAGAGACAGTACATTGAATCTTTTAATAAAGATGTAACAAAATATAATGTAACAAAATGTAACAAAAATGTTAACAAAAAACAGTAATGGGGTAGAGGGAACAACAGCAGTTCAGGGAAACTAACGTATCAGTGTAGTTGGACAATTATGTAAAGTTTCGCATTTATAACCCCCTCGCCTCCCACCTCCAACAAAGAGGGCAGAAAGTGCATTTTCTCATTTCTTCTTTCAGGCTAAACTTGATCATTATAATGATTCAATGTTCACATTAGTTTTTCCTTCTCTCTGCATTATTGTGCAATGATATTGCATTACATTCAGGTACCACAACTTGTTTAGTCATTCCTCATTTGATGAGCTTCTACTTTGTTTCTAATTCTTTGAATAGATATCCCTTTTAAATCACTAGAAGTGCAGTCTAATTTTGGAAGTTTGGGGGAATATTACCCACTACTCTTAAATTTCATGGTCCCTCAAATATTACTTGTTTTCCCAAGGCCATATGAAATGAAATACTTAAATAAATTTAAAATAGATAGTTTGAGGTAAAAATAAAGCCATCTTGATGATTGGTTGCACAACCTATTGATCTGATTGCAGCACTTTGATGTAATATTTTATACAAAAAATAGTACTAAGGAGGTTATTAATAATAATATTAAAGAGATAATCACTGCAATGATACCAGCATTAAATGAAACTTCTGCAAATAAAACAAGTCAAGTCCCGTGTATACCGCCATAGTAGAACAGAATTAGAGTGCTGGATGCCATCCTGACTGCCACATAAGATGAAATTATATGTGTGAAAGTGGGGAGGGAAATAGTGGGGTAACAGGAAAAAAAGGAATGAGACAGTGGAAAAAGATTGCAATAGGAAAAGGAGATGGTGTAAGATCTATGTGAAGAAGTGAGGAAAAGAAAGAGAGTAAGTGGGGAGATTTATAGAAGGTACAGAGAAGAGAGAAAGATGGAAAGATGAGGGAAAGGAGTAGAACAAATAAAGAAGGTGCAAGAAGTAAGAATGAGAAGAGGATGACAGAAAAGAGAGACAAGAGGCAAAAAATGTCTTTTATTGAGATCTGTCACATAAAGCACTGTCTTTGAATTAAATGTTTCTTATAGTTTTAGCAATCAACAATAAATAATAAATATCCTACTGTGTATAGAGTATAGTGTTAGGTACCAGGAGAAATTTTGACAAAAACATAGCCGCTTTCTTCAAGAAGCTTATATTTGGGCAGCTAGGTGGCGCAGTGGAATAGAGCACCAGCCTTAGAGTCAGGAGGACCTGAGTTCTAATCCAGCCTTAGACACATAGCACTTACTAACTGTGTGACCCTGGGCAAGTTACTTAACCCCACTGCCCAGCAACCCCCCCCCCCAAAAAAAAGAAGCTTATGTTTGAAGATAAAATACACAATATTTCATGGTAAGTGTGATATATTTACAAAATCATAGGTTCCAAAATGAGAAGGGACCTTAGAGATTATCTAGTCAAACTCATTTATGTGAGGAAACTGAGGCTCAGAGTGTTGCTTGCTGAATGGTATATAGATTATAAGAAGTAGAGGAAAAGCCACGATTTGATTCAACATCTTCTATTATTAACCCTGGGAGCTAGGTGGTGCAGTGTATAGAATGCCTGGCCTGGAATCAGGAAGACCTGAGTCCATATCCAGCCTCAGACAAATGTCTGAGTGATCCTGGACAAGTCATTTGACCCTGCTTGCCTCAGTTTCCTCATTTGTAAAATAAGCTGGAGAAGGAAATGGCAAGCCACTTTCACATCTTTGCCAAGAAAACTCCAAATGGGATCATGAAGAGTGAGAAATGACTGATCAAAAAACTTGCACAGTAATTTGCTTTGCTTTCCCATGTTATCTGCTTTAGAAAAAGTTTGAATGAAGAAGTAAATTGAGATAGATAGAGTTCTTGAAGTAATACAAACTTCCTTGAGCTGCATGAAGTTTAATTTGAAATGTCCATGATTTGTCCCTATCCCAGCTTCTGGGATAGATTTCATTTCCCACAATCTTTCTTCAACAAGCTCAGTTCTTGCTTTCATTTAAACACAGTATAGAGACATTTATGTGTGTTTATTGAATGTTTGTACCGAGTCTGCATGTTTCTAATGCATCTGTCTACACCAGTGTGATCAGTTCTTTATTTGTATCACTTTATAAAATGAAACCACTTCAAGTAGGTAAGTGCATGAATGACTGGACACCTAAAATCACAAAGTCCATATCATCAAGTTTGGCCAAAAAAGAGAACATTTCTGGGAGGAGAAGTTTTTTTTTCTTTTTTTCTTCTTTGTTTTTTGACTTGAGAAAACATACACAGAAAAGAAAAAAAATAATTATGCCCAAAGAGTTATTAAACTTTCCTATACCCTTTGACCCAGCAATGCCACTACCAGGTCTATTTCCAAAGATGATTAGAGGAAAAGGAAAAGAACCTAAATGTTCTAAAATATTTATAGCAGTTTTTTTTGTGGTGGCAAAGAATTGGAAATTATGGGGATGCTCATCAATTGTGGCATGGCTGAATAAGTTGGAGTAACTGATTGTTATAGAATACTTCTGTGCTATAAGAAATGATGAGCTCAAAGATATTAAAAAATCATGGAATGATAAAGAGAGAAATGAGCAGAACCAAGAGAATGTTGTGTATAGTAACAGTGATAGTGTTTCAAGAACAACTTTGATTGAACATCATTTTATTATCATAAATATCCAAATTTACTACAAAGGAATATGAAGGAAGATAATATCTGTATCCAGAGAAAGAACTGATAAACAGAAGTATGTATAGAATGATTTTACATACATCCATACATACATCCATAAACACATATTTTGTATCTAATGGTAGCCATCTCTATGGAGGGACGGAAGGAAAAAAAAGAAAAAAAAGAAATGTACATGATAACTTTATTATATATTTAAAAGTAATAGCATGTTGTACAGGACAGATTTGCAGTTTCATGTGCAATCATCCTTTTTGTTATGTTATGGAAATGCTTTTTATTCCATAAATTAAAAATAAAATAAATTCTTTTTTAAAAAATAAGAAAATTCTATCAAAGATTTTGCTTGTGTGGTATTTTGGAAATGAAGTTTTTCTCAGTTATTTTATATTATACTGGCAGAGATCCTTCCCCTGAAGGTGTTGAGGTTTGTTCCCCCTTTCTCAGAGTCTAAATATTCACAGGTATACAAACTTGCGATTATCTAACAAATGGGTGGTGTGTACAACACTTCATATCTCAAGGGAATTGCAAATGTCAGCAAAATGCAAAAATAGTCAGAGTGTGAAATCATCAAAGAGATGCTGAAAGTCTAGAAGCTATCATTTAAGAATCCTTCATGCAGAGTTTCTCAGTTGAAAACTGCTATGCATTATACCCAGAAAGACCTAAGTGAGATACAAGAGCCTGAAAGTCTGATAATGGTTTTATGGGCTAACAGGGTATTCTGAATACTTTAAACCTTATTGAGATTCCATGGAAACAGTGAAATGTAAGAACATGGTCATAAGGATTATAAATGTTTGATTTACAAAGAATTCAAGTGGAAAATACTACTGTCATTGGGAGTCAGAGAGGGATAGGCAGGGCAGTGGCAGGAAGAATCCTGGGTTTCACTGCCTTTTAGTCAGGGGAAAAAAGGTCAAAAAAAGTCAAGGTTTATCAAACTTGTCACTTGGAATAGCTCTAATCATTAGCAAGAAAGAGAGGAGAATGTATCTGCATGCAGACTTGCAACTGAAATAATCTCTGTAAAATGCAATACCCTATTTAAAAAAAGAGGCACTTTAGCTTTTTTTTTCTGGTTGTATGGGAAAACAAAACTTTCATTTCTATTAGTTCTTGGAGCTGACAAATGTTAATTTACAAATTTTTATTTGTCATTTGTTCTCATGATTTTTGGTAAACTTTTATTTTGTTGTTTTAAATAAAAAGCTCTAATAGGCAATCAGATTTCAGTTCTATTTTTTTCTTTTTATGATGGTAGATTATTATTATTAACAGTAATGCCTGAAACAAAAAAATGAAAAAAACAATGAAGGTTAAAATGAATTTAAAGAAAACTTGACAAGACACTCACATAAGACTCGAGGTTATTGTGGCTCAAAATGGGGAAAAAAGATAAAAGAAAAATTGAAAAAATCCACAAAGATGTTATAACTTTTTTTTTTTAAATCAGCAGCAACAGTACAGCTATCCCATTTGGATTCAACATCATAGTCTCGGCTAGAACCAAGGTCAAAATATCCTAGGTCACTAAAGAGAAGAAAAAAAACATGCGGAAAAGTTATTGAATAAGATAAGTGCACCTGGAGGAGATCTAGCTAAGTGGTGCATTGGATATAATGCTGGGCCTGGAATCAAGAAAACCTGAGTTCAAATCCAGTCTCAGATACTTGCTAGCTGTATGACCCTGAGCAAGTCACTTAACCCTGTTTGCCTCAGTTTCTTCATCCATAAAATGAGCTGGAGAAGGAAATGGCAAAGCACTCCAGTACTACCAAGAAAACCCCAAAAAGGGGTCACAAAGAATTGGACATGACTGAAACAACTGAAAAACAATAATAATAGAGAAGATCCATAATGGAGGCAATACGATTATGAGGACATTTAGAGATCAATTCATAAGCTATCTGAAGGAAGGGAACATACCAAAGGTACAGAAAAAATATCATTCTATACAAATACTGAAAGAGTACCAAGAAAATATCAACCAACATCAATCTATATGTCTATTTTTTTCATCTACATTTATGAAAATGAAAATCATACTTTTAGGAGATCTTTGATGATAGTACTAGGAAGGAATGGGGAGGATTTGACAATATTTCACAGCATATCACATCTTTAACATCACAAAACTGACTGAAAGATATGACTAATACAACATATACAACATTCTACTGTATAACTACTTGTTGACTACATTCTTTTTATAGTCCACTCCCACAGTGCATTTCTCTGTGAAGTTAGAAAAAAAAACTGACCACTTTTTATCAATATTTTTGTTGCCAATTTTAAAAGATTTCTTTCTTCTGTATTCCAATGAACATATTTTCAATCACTTCATTTTCCTACTAATTGCTCCTGAGTTCCCTGAAATGGATTATCTATTCAATTACAATTTAGTGACAACTAAAGTACTTTCAGCAGGGCTGTAACACACTATCCATCTTGTGAAAGTGTTATTCAGTCAACAAATATTTATTAAGTGCTTGGTATGTATCATAAACTGTGCCAAGTTTTGGGAGAACAAAGAAAGACCAAAAAAAAGTCCCTACTCTCAAGAAGACCACATTCTAATGAAGGAGACAAAATTTTAGTCAAGATTTGAAGGAAGCCAGGAGGAAAAGGTGAGGAAGGAAAGCATTCTAGGCATGGAGATCAACCAGTACAAAGGCAAAGTGATTAAAAAAAAAATTAGTGTTCTGTGTGAGGAGCATCAAGTAGGTCACAGTAACTAAATGAATTGAGGCTAGAAAAGTAGGAAGGGGGCAGATGAAAAGGCAGATCTACAAGTTAGAAAAATCACTTTGGCACCTGAGTGAAGGATAGATCAGAGAGGTCAGACTTAAAGCAGGGAGACCAATTAGAGGGCTATTATAATAATCAAGTTGAGAGCTAATAAGAATCTGAACCAGTAATGTGGTAGCTATGTGATCAGAGAAAAGGAGATGTGTAGCAGAGATACGGTGACAAGTTTTAGAAACAGACTGCACACATGAGATGAATGAGAGTGAAATGATGACACAGAGGTAAGGCCTAGGTAACTGGGAGGATGGTTTTATCCTCAACAGTAATAGGATAATTTAGAAAAGGGGGGGCGGGAATCTGGGGAAATGTGAGCTAAATTTTGTTGATTCTGAGATGCCTAAGAGATCTTTTACAGATGTTTAGGATGTCAGTTTAAGATGTCCAAAAGGCACTGGGTGATGAGGGACAAGAACTCAGGAGAGATACTAGATCTAGATATACAGATCTGGAAATCATTTGTATAGAAGTAACAATTAAACTCACAGATAAGATGAGAGAGTAAAAAGGGAAAAGAGACAAAAGGCCCTGGAAAGAATTCTTAGATGAGACCCATAGTGAATGAGTATGACAAGTATTAAGGAGGAGAAGGTGATCAACAGCATAAAATGATGCAGGCAGTTCAAGAAGGATCAGGTTCAGGAAAAGGCTATTAAATCTGACAAGTAAAAGATCTTTGGTAAATTTAGAGGACAATTTCAGTTGAATTGATAAGATAGGAAGTCAAATTTCAAAGGATTTAGAAGAGAGTGAGAAAAGAAGACGTAAAGGCTCTTAGTAGAGAGTTTTCTCAAGTTTAGCCTAAAAGGAAGAAGAAAAAAAGAACAAAAGTTGAGGGAAATAGAGATATTCAGATCAAGTGAGGGATGCAGTTTTGTTTTGTTTTGTTTTGTTTTCTTTTAGAATGGAGAAACATGGGGATATTTGTGTGAAGCAGGAAAGAAGTAGATAGGAAAAGATTGGGGGTGAGAGTAGGGACAATCTGCCAAGAAAAAAAAAAAAGATTGGTTATTCTACTCTAAATCCAGCAACAAAATACAAACTATCTGATATGATGGAAATTGAAGTATTTGTTTATATTCAGTGAGGATTTCTATGAATATTGTGTATATAGTCTTAAGCTAAAGAGGAAGGGTAAGTCTTGTTTACATTGATTGAAGTACAACATTTATTAATTTTGCACAAAGTTATTGTTATTGACATGATGGAGTTGGCAGCGCCATGTAAAGAATGTTCTTGACTTAAGCTTTCTCTCAGTAAATGCAGACTTGACCTAAATTACTCCACAGGGAGGGCTTCACAGACAGGAGTTGGAAAAAAAAATCGCTTAACTTCCAGAAAGAGAGCCATACTATCTGACTGTGATTAGTTCAGTGCTGCTCTGTTAAGCGATCAGGCTGCACAACATCTTTACTAATCGCAAAGGATTAGCAAAGGGTACACCTGAGACTAAACACTAAAATCTGGGGTTATCATTTTTGCAATGGATATGCATAGTGAATTCAGCTACCTAATTCCTGCTACAGTTAACCCAATAACTTCTGATATCTGGCAAATGGATGACAATGATTTTACTATGGATCATAATCTCCTGTTCTTTTATTTTTCCACCATACTTTTTCCACCACACTGTTTAAACTGTAACTAACAGTTAAATGGACTTGGCATTCCAGAAATAAAGTGCTAAAATGTTATTCAAGATAGAAAAACAGCTGGTTTCTACTGAAAATAAATCTGACCCCAAATATGTCACACATGAAAGGGAAGAAGTATGATATAATGATTCCTATTGAATCATTATGATTTTAGAGCTGGAAAGAACTCGAGATAAAATCAAAGATACTTTCCTCTATTCCTCATTTTATAAATAAAAAAACTAAACCCCAGAATAACTGTTACTTGTCCTGGGCTATATAGATAGTTAGAATTAGAACCCATTAGCATTTTTTTTTCTAGAGGAAATTTAAATAGACCAATGAGTTATTAAAGAATCAATTAGGGCGAAATTTCATTTTAACTTGATTGCACTGGCCCTAACCTTTCAGGGCCAGTCTAGTTACATTTCACGCCCTGCCCCCACTTCCACAGGCTTATCTAGTACTCTGAATGGGTTGAGGGATCTCTCTTCTCTTCCATTGGCTAGGAAACCACCAGTTATATTTTGTCGTTTTTAGAGTTCAGTGATTAGTACCCTATTTCCATTTAACCTTCTAATAGTAGATTAACTTTTACAAAGAGATATTCAATTCAAAGATACAGCAAAAACAAACATAAACATTTTCTCCAACATCTCAAGAACAGAATCCCTTCCCCCACAGTGGCTGGGGAACAGGATAATGGCTCACACAGCTTAGTTTAGATGCTATATAGCAACTATCCCACTTAGTTAAAGCCCTAAACTGGCAGCTCAATCTTCTGCTGAATTGTCCACAGCACCCAACCCTGGATTCCTGGACTTCTAGATCCCTGGGACTCATGATCTCAGACCAGATGGGAGACTATACTTACTTTGTGAAACCTAGAATGGAAAAGGATAAACCATAAGACCAATGGTCACAGGCCCATTTCTTAGATCTACATGGCCTAATCGGGGAGGACAGAAAGAAGTGGCCCTTTCCACTTACTGCACGGTTTCACTAGCTGTGAGTGAAAGAGTTACACTCACTTTCAGGGGTTCAGTAGCAAATTGCAGAAGAAAAAAAGAAAGAAATCAGGACCACTGGTAAGGCAGCTCATATTATACTTTTGACCATGCAGCCACTTAAGAAAGCATGCCCCCATCTATGTGGTAGGCCAAAGTAGAATGATCATGAAGCTTCAGCCCTTCAGTCTTTAGGAAGCAATTTCCCAGGATCTCCCTTGTGAGTGACTCCTTACGTAGTCTATGCATGCGATAAGCCCCCATTACATAAATAATATAGAGAAGATAAACTTAGTTTGTTAGATATGATATGAGGACTGTTTTTAAGAAATTATATTACACTAGACCCTTCATATAGCACAACTTTCTTACTTTTGTTATTTTACCAGATTAGGTTATGAAAGACTACAAAATCATATAAGAAAATATCTAAATGGAATAACTATCTGATTCTGATGGCAAATCAAAGCTTTTAGAACACAGAAAAGAATATCAGTTTACATCTAAAATCTATTAAATAAGCCAAATCAAGTCAGTCAAGTCTAGGAGTACCCATCCTTTTTCTCAGGAGAAGCTACTGTGAATGCCACCAAAGTATTATAAGCATCAGGGACTCTCTAACCTTCACAGGCTCCCTATTAACTATAAAATAAAATTCACTTTTTTAGACTGACATGCAAAGCTCTCCACAATCTATCTCAACCTTATCTCCTACTATTTGCCACACAAAATCTCTGTTCCAGTTAGACTTTTTTTTTCTATACTATCCCTCAAATCTGTATTGGTGTTAGACTTTAGTACTTCACTAATACTTCCAATTAGAATACCCTCTTTACCTTATTTATAACTACCCTTTAAAGCCCATAAAACCAAAGAAGTCTTCTCTGACTACCCTAACCTTTGTCTCTAAAGTAGAAGAAGCATAGCCACCTGGTGGATAGAGCATAGAATAAACCCAAAAGAGTTGTGGCTTGTGGCAAAGGAGTCAAAGGAATCAACCAACTGGAAGGCAGAAAGATGGGTCAGAATCCAACTTTCTCTGACAGCCAATCATGGGAATATTTCCAACACAACTATCCCCGCCTCTTTCAAATGTCCTTCTCCATCCCCTCCCACCATTGGCCTACTATATGGCCCTTTAGGTAGGTTATGCTCTACTCTTAAGGTTTCCAGCATCCCCACATACATCTACTCATGACAGCATCAGGTTTTGTGCTCCCAGGTAGTAACTAGTGAGTAATACCTCTCACTCCTATTTATTTTTTTAATTGGGAAAGAGGACTGAACAAGTAAGGACCAATTATGATTACATTAACTTTCCTTTGAAAAACTCCATTGCCAACCTTCCCTACTTCTATTAAGGACACCACTACCCTAACTTCCCAGCTTCTCAAGCTTCTTTTTATTCTTAATGCCTCACCCAACTGAAACTCCTCTCTTACAAGACACCAAAGATCTCATAATTGTATAATCTGATAGCTTTCTTTCATTTTTCCAATCTCGATCCTTCTTGCTCTCTCAGCAGCATTTAATACTGCTGACCACCCTTTCTTCCTGGCTACTTACTGTCTCCTTTCTGGTATTTTATGAGAGTGTTTTATTCTCTCCCTTAGCTCTCCTCCTACTTATCACACAGCTCCTTCTCAATTTCCTTTGCTGTATCATTATCCATGTCATACTCCCAAATTGTAGGTACAACCTAAGGCTCAATCCAGAGCCCTCTTCTCTTCTCTCTGTACATTCTCACACTATGTGAGTTCCCACAGACATAATTATCATCACTCTACAGTCTATTTACACAAGTAAAAAAAAGTGGATGTACACTGTTTAGAACAGTCAGTAGTAAAGTTGAGGGTGAAAGGGCAAGCATGCTCTGTCCCCCAAGCAATATATGGTCAACCAATGGGAAAGGGAGAAGATAGGTCAAATATCACTCTTCTTCCTTATAGCCAATTGTGAAATTATCATCAATATAGCTTCACAACCCCCTTAAACAATACTACTATTAATCTTTCAGAATTTTACAGGGCATGGATTCCTCTGGGTTGTTATGACCTATACAGACCTAGGCCCTCCCAGCAAGCAAACTTCCTGCATTGTTCCCCGAAACTCTAACATTTCAATCCTAGGCCTTTATCACCACATGGTTGTAGCAGGCATCATTTGAATAATGGCTATCCCAGGGGTGGAACATCTGTGGTCTCAAGGACACATGAGGACCTCTAGGTCCTCAAATATGGCCTTCTGACTGAGTCCAAGTTCTGCAGAACAAATCCTTTCATTAAGGGGATTTGTTTTGTGAAATTTGGATTCAAAGGGCCACGCTTGAAGACCTACAGGGCCAGAAGTAGTCTCAAGGCTACAGGTTCCAAATCCCTGAGCTATACTCTGGGATCAATAATCCTCTACAACACACAAATATGTCCATATACACATACATATACATATAAAAACTTTTCACTTTTTAAGGGGAATGATATCAGATATGTGGGTAGGAAGGTATTGTGATTATATTACATAAATTCCCACTAAATACTCCTCTTCCAACCTTTGGGAAGATATCAGGAGACAGCAGTGTCCTCACTAACTGAAGATCGTCAGACAAAAGGGAGATGGACATTTGGTCAGGGAAGTTGTACAGGAGTATGGATTACATTAGATAAGGCTTTGAGAACTCTTCCAAATTTGGGATTCTGTTTTAATTCTGGTAGATATAGGGCACACATTGATGAGAGTACATATCCACAGAAGTATCAAAGTACTGGACATCTGTGGAGCAATAAAGTGACTAGATTATCCATCTACAACAGTTAGACCAATGTAGTAACATTAAATATGATAAATTAGAGAGTAAAGAGATTGGGTTCTGTTAGAAAGTTATTGGAATAATCCAGCCAGAATACAACTCTCAGATGGCTACAGTAAATTAAGGAATAAATCCAATATCAGGATCCCCTTTTCTTAGCACAGAATATGCTCTTATCTACTGCCTCAGGATTTTCCTTCTATCTGAGATATATATATATATATATATATATATATATATACACACACACACACACACACACATATATACACGCACATATATATATGTATATATATACACATATATGTATATATATATTTGTGGAAGCACATATTTGTAGCAAGTATAAACTTGAAATAGAATTTTTCATTTATATCATCACTGTAGAACAAATTTTGGATGAGCCTATGGATACTAAAAATTGTGTTAAATAATGACTAAAATAAAAATCTTGTAGCATCAGAAATATACTATAATAAGACAAAAAAGGAAGTAACAATAGGAATGTGGTAAGAAAAAAAAACCAAAGAATTAAAAAAAAAAACTAGATAGTAGGGAACTATTAACTGTGCATTTTAGATTACTATATTCTGGTTCCGTGATGCTGCCACCCACTTTGATCATGCATCAAGAATTGTGTGCATATATGTGTATGTACACATACTTCTTAACATATTATATGGAAACATTACATAAATATTCTATACATATAATAATTATATGTACAGAATATATGTATATATACATATGTGCACATATATGAATTTGTTCCTGTGAACAAAAAAGATTCAGAACAGTTAACACTAAAATGTTTACCCACCGAAAACACAAAGCTATTCTAAGAAAAACAAAATTGTCTAAATTATATAGACTATGGAAGCAAAATTATATTTCCATACAAAATAAATTAATATCCCACATTCTTTTGATTTTTCATCAAATGCCTCTCTACCTTTTAGGTATATATCACCAGTGATAAGAAATCTATATAAAGAAATTGAATCACATGTATTTCAAGTGTCAGATACTAATATTTCTTAGCACTCTAAGAGTTAATAAAAGGGCAGAATTCCTTTGAGAGGATAAATAGAATAACATTCTGCAAGGTAGAGTAATATTTCAACCACAGAGTTTATTAATACAGTTTCATTGCTAAGCATAGTGTTTCCCAAGGAACCACAGAAAATTACAATTGCCTTTTCTCAGTCTAGAATCTTTCATGTCTTCTTGCTAATACCTTATTAAGGCGCAGAAAACCACTCTCAACATTTTTATAACACTTTTCAATTTTTTCATGTTGAATGTCCTTTGTTATATTACTCATCAAAAGAAGGTGACCGACATTTTACTCTTTATTGGTGATTTACTAATATTTTAAAGTAATGGAGGTAATCAGGGGAAGCCTGTCATGATATGCATAACTGAGGAAGAGATTGAAAGAGATTACTTCTACTCAAACCATGGTAATAAACACATGTGCTGACCTAGTCAAGCTGGGGATCTGATCTAAAATTCCTGGCTGCCTCCTTTGCTTTTTGTTTCTTTCTTTGAATGTAGGTGACTGAACAGTGGTCCAAAAGATCAAAATTTATCAACCTGCATGACTACTTTGTGGACTATTGAGGTCCAAAGCAATTTTGAGGCCCAGTTGACTGCCAGAAGAGGTATTTTTCTCAACTATATGATTTTCAGAGGAGGTGACCAGGAGGATGCGTCCAAGCCACGTGAGGGACCTTGAGTGACTTGATCAGAAAGTATAAAGCTAAAGTGAAGGAAAAAGTGCCTGTGAAGCAGTTGTTCATAATGTTTCATGTCTCAGTATTTTAAGCATAAACCTCCAGCAACATTATAACAGGAGTTTTGGATTACAATTTCATGCTTTAAGCAGTATGTCCTTGTGAGCATTTTGCATTTTAAGTCATTGTGTCTTTCTTTTGTGTCCTCAGAATTTCAATGGGGGAAGAGGGAATGAATAGCCAGAGTCCACAGATTTGGAACCCATTACTGACCAATAGTGAGGCCCAGCCTCTGGAATCTGCCAGTAGCAAGACCCTACCCCTGGGCTGCCCAGCAGGGAGACCACCCTTCAACAGAGGCTTTGTTTCCATAGCAACCCAGAAGCAGGGCCACATCCCGGGGGCAGATCAGCAACAAGATTCCTTCTGCAGGGCCATCCAGCAGAAAGAGTCTGTTTCTATAGCAACCTAAAAGCAAGGCTCTGCCCCAGGGCAGGCCAGCAGTGAAACATCACACCTAGGGGAGGCCAACAGGGAGGTCTCAACTCCTAGTACAAGCCAGAAGGGAAGTGTACCCTGTAGTGCAATCAAGCAGGTAAGCCCTAAGTTCCAATGAAAGTCAGCTGCAAGACCCTGAGCCCCAGCACAAAAACCTTGGGACAGTGCAGGACCACACACCAACTCTCACATGAAAACACCAAGTCACAAAATAAGCAGAAAAAAAATGAGCAAACAACAACAACAAAAAAAAAAAGAACTTGACTATAGAAAGTTGTTATGATGACAGGGAGGATCAAGGCACAAACCCAGAAGAGAACAACACTGTCAAAATGTCTACATGTGAAGCCTCAAAGAAAGCTGCAATTTGGTCTCAGGCCCAAAAAGAACCCTTGGAAACGCAAATTAAAATAATTTTGAGATACCATCTCACACCTATCAGATTGGCTAATATGACAAAAAAGAAAAATGATAAATGTTGGAGAAGATGTGGGAAAGTTGGGACACTGATGCACTGTTGGTGGAGTTGTGAACTGAACCAACCATTCTGGAGAGCAGTTTGAAAGTATGCCCAAAGGGCAACCAAACTGTGCATACTCTAATCCAACAATACCACTAATAGGTCTTTATCCCAAAGAGATCATAAAAAAGGGGAAAGGACCTACATATGCAAAAATATTTATAGCAGCCCTTTTCATGGTAGCAAAATATTGGAAATTGAGGGGATGTCCATCAATTGGGGAATATTTGAATAAGCTGTGGTATATGAATGTAACAAAATACTATTGTGCAATAAGAAATGATGAACAGGCAGATTACAGTCTTTCTTGGAAAGACTTGTATGAACTGATATAAAGTAAAATAAGCAGAATCAGGAAAACATTGTACACAGTATCAACAGCACTGTGTGATGATCAACTATGAATGACTCAACTCTTCTCAGCAACACAATGATCTAAGATAAGTACAAAAGATTTGTGAAGGAAAATGATATCCATATCCAGATAAAGAACTGATGGATTCTGAATGCAGATCAAAGCATATTTTTTCACTTTATTCTTTTTTGTGTTTTTGTTTTCCTTTTGATCTATTTCTTCTTTCACAACTGTGACTAATATGGACAATTTTTTACATGAAAGCACATGATATACTGTATCAAACTGCCTATCATTTTAAAAAGAGCAGGGGATGGAGGGGGGGAGAAAATTTTGGAACCCAAAATCTTGTAAAAATGATCGCTAAAAATTTGCTTGACATGTAACTGGGAAAAAATACTACTAAGCTTAAAAAAATATTAAAAAGGACTCCTAGAAGAGCTTAAAGAGAATTTTAAAAAGCAAATTAGAAAAGTAAAAGAAAAATTGGGGAAATAAATGAGAATAATGCAAGAGAATCATGAAAAAAAGAGTCAACAGCATGAAAAAAGATATGCAAAAATTTACCGAAGAGCATAACAGCCTAAAAAAACAGAGTTGGCCAAATGGGAAAAGAAGTACAAAAGCTCACTGAAGAAAATAATTCCTTAAAAATTGAACAATTGGAAGCTAATAACTCCATGAGACATCCAGATATGATAAAGCAAAATAATAAAAAAAAAATAGAAGAAAGTATGAAATTTCTCATTGGAAAAACAAACTAGGAAATAGATCCAGGTGAGACAATTTAAGAATTATTGAACTACCTGAAAGCCATGGTCAAAAAAAAAAGCCTGGACAACATCATTCAAGAAATTATCAAGAAAAAAGTGCCCTGATACTTTAGAATCAGAGGGCAAAAATTGAAAGAATTCACTGATCACCACCTGAAAGAGATCCCAAAGTGAAAACTTCCAGGAACATCATAGGCAAATTATAGAGCTCACAAATCAAGGAGAAAGTATGGCAAGCAGCCAAAAAGAACCAATTCAAATATTGTGGAATTACACCAAGGATTACAAATGATTTGGCAGCTTCCACTTTAAAGAACTGGAGGGCTTGGAATATACTAGAAGGCAAAAGAGTTAGGATTACAACCGAGAATGACCTACCCCTCAAAACTGATCATAATCTTTCAGGGGAAAAATTGACATTTAAAAAATATAAGTATTCAAAATTAAAAGACAAGAGCTGAAAAAAAAATTTGATCTCCAAATACAAAACTCAAGGGAAATATACAGAAAGGTAAAAAAGAAGTAAGAAAGAGAAAACATAAGAGATTCAATAAGGTTAAACCCTTTATATATCTATATGGCAAGATAATATTAGTAATTCTTAGGAACTTTATTACTATAAGGGCAATTAGAAGGAGCATATGTAGATAGAAGAGTGAGGATATAAAGTGATTTTGATGGGATGATATCCCCAAAAATAATGAAGGGGGAAAAAGAAGACTTTACTGGAAGAAGGAGAAGGAAGACAAAGTGAAGTAAATTATCTCACTTAAAAGATGCATGGAATAGCTCTTATACTGGAAGAAAAGTTAGAGTGGTTTAGAGGGGGATGGTAGGCAAAGCTTAAACCTTCTTCTTATAAAAATTGGCTCAAAGAGGGAATAACATATGCATTCAAATGAATACAAAAATCTAGTTTACCATATAAGAAAGTAAAAAGGGACAGAGATAATAAAGTGTGTGTGTGATGGGGGGGACTGATAAAAAAGACAGGTGGATTCAGAGAGGCAGTGATCAGAAGTAAAATACTTGTAAGGAGAGAAAGAGTGAGAAGGATAAACAATGAGAAAATAGCATGGAGGGAAACACACAATTAATTATCATAACTATAAATGTGAATGGGATGAACTCACCCATAAAACAGAAGTGGATAGCAAAACGGATTAAAAACCAGAATCCTTCAATATGTTGTATACAAGAAACACATTTGAAAAACAGAGACACACACAGAGTAAAGGTAAGGGACTGGAAGAGAATCTACCCTGCTTTAGTTGAAGCAAAGAAAGTAGGGGTAGCAATCATGATCTCAGACAAAGCAAAAGCAAAAACAGATCTAATTAACAGATATAAGGAAGGAAACTGTATCTTGATGAAAGGAACCATAGACAATGAAGTAATGTCGATACTAAACATATGTGCATCAAATGGTGTGCATCTAAATTTTTGAAGAAGAAACTGAATGAGTTACAGAAGGAAATATACAATAAACTAGAAGGGGACCTCAAATTTCCAGTCTGAGAACTAGATAAATCTAGCCAAAAATAAATAAATAAATAAACCAGAAAAAAGTTAAGGCGGTGAATAAAATTCTGGAAAAGTTAGATATGATAGATCTCAGGAGAAAACTGAATGGAAATAGAAAGGATTATACCTTTTTCTCACTAGTACATGACACACAAAAACTGACCACATGTTAGGGACCAAATGCAGAAAAACAGAAATTGTAAATGCATCCTTTTCACATCACATACACTAAAATACACTATACAATACAATACACTAAAATACACTATACAATAAAAATTACATTTATTAGTGGGCACCAGAAAGATAGATTAAAATTAATTGGAAACTAAATAATCAAATCCTAAAACATTAGTGGGTCAAAGAACAAGTAATAGAAACAATAGATAATTTCATCAAAGAAAATTAGAACAATGAGACAAAATGTCAAAATTTATGGGATGCAGCCAAAGCAGTACTTAGGGGAAAATTTAAATCTCTAATTGCTTACATCATCAATCAAATGGAGAAAGAAAAGATGAAGGAATTGGGCATTAATTTAAAAAAAAAACTAGGAAAAGGACAAATTATAAATCACCAATTAAACACCAAGTTGGAAATCCTGAAAATCAAAGAAGAGATTAATACAATTGAAAGTAAGAAAACCATTGAACTAATAAAACCCGAAGCAGGTTTTATTGGGGGGGGGACAATAAAATAGATAAACCACTGGTTAATTTTGATTTAAAAAAGGAAAGAAGAAAACCAAATTAATAGTATCAAAAATGAAAGGGGTGAATTTATCACCAATGAAGAGGAAATTAAAACATTTACTAGGAGCTGCTTTTATTACTAGAAGCTACAATTATATGCAATAAATTTGATAATCTAAATGAAATGGATGATTAACAGAAGAAGAAATACTTAAATAACCCAATCTTAGAAAAAGAAATTGAACAAACCATCCATGAACTTCCTAAGAAAAAACCTCTGGGGTTAGATGAATTCACAAGTGAATTCTACTAAACATTTAAAGAAAAATTAGTCTTAATACTAAAATAAACTATTTGGAAAAGTAGTCAAAGGAGTCCTACTAAATTCCTTTTATGACACAAATATGGTACTGATACCTAAACCAGGAGGAATCAAAACAGAGAAAGAAAATTATAGCCCAATTTCCCTAATGAATATAGATGCAAAATTTTTAAATAAAACACTAGCAAGGAGATTATAGTAATATATCACCAGGATCATACACCATGACCAGGTGGGATTTATATCATGAATGAAGGGCTTTTTGGTGACGCAACTGGGGTTAAGTGACTTGCTCAGGGTCACACATCTAGTAAGTGTCAAGTGTCTGAGGTTACATTTGAACTCAGGTCCTCCTGACTCTAAGGAAGGATCTCTATTCACTGCACCACCTAGCTGTCCCACCTTTAAGACTTTCTTAATGGCTTTTCTGAGATTTTGTTTATTTATTTTTGTTTTGTTTGTTTTTTAATCTAAGTATTTTATATTTTTGTAAATATTCATCCATTTCATTTATCTTCTTGGTTGACCTATAATTGTACAAAATATGCTCAAAAATTTCCTCTATTTCCTCTTCATTTCTTGTGAAATCTCCTTTTCATTTTTTAATATTGTGGAATAGTTTACCTCTCATTTTGTCAAAATAGCTAATGATTAATCTATTTCAATAGGCTTTTTAGAAAACGGTCAGTTTTATTATTTCATTAAATTGTTGTTTTCAATTTTGTTCATGTATTCTTAAGTTTTAGAATTTCCTTTTTTATTTGTAGCTTTTCAAGTTTGCTTATTTGTTTTTACTTACATGCCCAAAACATCAATCTACTGTTTCTTTTGTTGACCAAAGTGCTTAGAGATATAAATTTTCCCTGAAGGACTACTTTGGTTGTATTTTGAAAATTCTGGTGTATTTTCTCATTCCTTTAAATTCCTTTGATGAAATTACCTATTGGTTCATATAATCTTTCAGTTTATATTATTGTCATCATTTAAATCTGAATTTCTTCTTCAAACTCCCTTTATTAATTATAAACTTTATTGCATTGTGGTCAATAAAGAATGTGTTTGATATTTATGTATTTCTGTATTCATTTATGATGTATGCTTGCCCTAAAATTTAAATAATTTTTTAAAAAGGTGCTATGGAAGATGAAAAATACAGATAATCCTTTCTATTCCCATTTAATAACTTTAAAAATCTATGAGGTTCTTAATTTTTTATCATCTTTTTCTTTTTGCTAGATTTGTCTAAGTCTAAAAAAGCCCTCATTGAACCCTCCCCCCCCAAAAAATATAGTTTTGATATTTTTCCTTGTATTTAGATGGTCTTTTCCTTAAAGTTATTGGATGGTATGTGATTCAGTAAATTATATGTATATGTATATATATATATATATATATATATATATATGGAGAGAGAGAAAGAGAGATGATGAGGAGGAGGAGGAGAAAGAAAGAGAGAGAGAGAGAGAGCGAGAGAGAGAGCCTTAATATTATTTTACAATCTATGGTGCTGCCTTTAAACATAATTTCCCTGCTTATCATTTTAATAATTTTTATTTTCATTATTATTTTGTTTGAAATCATAATTGATATTCCTGCTTCTGAATTCTACTCCAACCCCTCATTTTAATCTGTAAATCTCTAAATTTGATATACTTTTTTATCAACAACATAATGTTACTTACCAATTAACCCTTTGCAACTGATAGTTCCTATATCATATTTCAGAACTCAGAAGCCCCCTTTTTTTTCCTATTGGATCTGCATTTCAGGTATACAGAATCAAGGAAAAAGGTGACTTGGTTCCCAATGAAACCATTCCAGCGTCAGGACATGGAGTGCTTGAATCATATGAAAAGACTATTCAACTCCATTTCAGCTTCTCAAGACAATAGTATCAGAGTATTAGTTTTTATTGTAGTATAATTCATTGAAAACTGGACATTCTTATTTGGGATATACTACAACTCCCATGCAACTAACATACTACAGCCAACCATAGTATGAGATTAATAATACTTTATTCTTCAGACATGTCAGACAATAGAGTATTGGCTGTTTATTATCCTTTAAAAACCATTAAGAACAGGACCAAAAAATGTTGACATTTATATATATATATATATATATATATATATATATATGTATATATGTTCAATAATGACCATGTTGGGGTTAATTTTATGTCTCAGTTTATGCAGTTATCAAATATGACCCCTAATTACCATTTTCCAAAGTTAGGATACACAGTTTTTAAACTTTTGCTAAGCTACATTATAAATATGCATCTCTTACCTAAGAGCCAGTCAGCTCCTTTCATATATGTTAAAATGACCAGCCTATCACAAAACAGATAAACTTTATAATTGCAGTGCTTTTCAGAGAGATAACATATGAGATCTCAAAATCATTCTATAAAAGTTTATTTTCCAGTATGTAAGCTTTCTAACTGAAAGAATGTACATGCAAAATAACTTATCTTTTCTCTTCATTATGTTTTTATGCTAAAACCTCTGAAACAACCTTTCCCTTTTAAATCTCACTTGATCAGATTGCATCCATAATGTAATGGTTTACAGCTCTGTGAACAGAGAGGAAAATGTATTTTTCCATTATGTTTGCTATACTTGTTTAGTAAGATTCTTCTAGGTGCTTCAGCTTTTTCAGATGAACAAACTAGCTGGTTCCTAAAAAAGGAAACGAAAGGTGGTGACTATCCCCCTCTTTTGTATCCTCTTCCTAGAACATCTGATTCCTATTTAGATACTGATGCTTTTCTTTTTATTGGTGGTGGGGCAGTTAGCACTAATCATTTTACATTAGGAAAACATCTTGCAAAACCAGGACATGAGAAAAGAACAACAAAGTAGTTTTTCACAAAGCAATGATTTTTCTAAATGCTCAAGTTTACAATGATGATTCAGGTCATTTAAGTACCAACCTATTTGAAGTAGGAAAAACATATTATTCAGTTAAAAAATTTAAAATTGGAAATACACATGGGCAGTTACTTTTACCACTGGTTTCAAATTTAAGATGAGAGGAAGTGAGTTTTATTTTTTTTTACATGGATCATTGTCACCCAGATATTACATATCCTAAGCACGTAATAAATACTGAGAAAAGTGTATACAGATATACACATACATGTATGGAAAATAGTCTTGTCTCTGGCACATAATGACAATGTGATCTTGTGTAAGTCACTCAATTTCTCAGTGACCTAATTAACTGTAAGATTATAAATTGTTGAGAAAGTTCTTGCCTGGATGGGAAGAAGGATTTTTCTTCTTGTAGTTTTCTACACCAATGAAATCATTGGTCCATTCCCCTCGCACACTACACACACACACACACACACACACACACACACGCACACATGCACACATGTACACACACACGCATATGTTTATGTGTATATATGTATGCATGTTTGTATTTAATATATATGTACACATATACACACAGTATAAAGCTGTAAAATGGACCATAACTCAAAAAAGGAAATGGAGAATAATGGATACATATATATATATATATATATATATATATGTGCGTGCGTGTGTGTGTGTGTGTGTGTGTGTGTGTATGTTAAGTAACTAGATATACTCTATGCTTTTTCCTTTTAATGATTTGTCTCCTGTTTTGAAAAAAGACAGCTGAAACTGAAAGGAACATTTTCTATTTTCCTCTTCTATTAGGAGCCCATTGAGGAAAAAAAAAGTTACTCATCCTTTGGAAAAGGGGAATGCATGACTTAAATATAGAAAGTTCATGTAATTATATTTATATAATTTATATAATAAATAAATAATTACATTTATATAATTTATATGATATGTAACTACTACATGTTAGGCATTATCCTAGGTTTTGAGGATACAAAGACAAAAATGAAATAGTTCTTGACATCAAGAATTTACATTCTACTGGAACAAGGAGTTTCAAATTTCCAAAATTAAAAATGAATAAAAACTGGAAGGGAAATAAAATTCAATATGTTTCTAATGATATTTTTATTTTGCATTTAGACATCCTATCCTAAGAGATTCCATTGCTTACTTTTTTTTTTCTTTTTGGTGAGGTAATTGGGGTTAAGTGACTTACCCAGGGTCACACAACTAGTAAGTATCAAATGTCTGAGGACAGATTTGAACTCAGGTCCCACTGACTCCAAGGCCAGAGCTCTATCCACTGTGCCACCTAGCTGTCCCCATTACTTACTTTTGAAAATGGAGAAAAAACATCTATTACATTTTGCATTTATACTAAATTATTTAATTGTGATGGTCCAAAGGCATATCAACATGTCTAATGTATTCTTCAGGAAATTTGAAAAAGTAATGAATATTATCTTTCTATAGTACTAACTAAAAAGATGGAGAAGCTTAAATCCAATGACAAGAAAAAAAGTTAGAAAATGAAAATTTCTAAGTCTCGGTTCAAAATTCAATAGGTCAGGTTTAATGTACTATTTCTGCAACATGACTCCAACCCACAAAGTACACAATAACTCTGCAAAAAGTATGTAATGACTGATAATTAAGAGGGCCACAGATGATGTTTTCTAATTTTTCAGGATTCTTTATTGATTTAGGATTTGAAGGAGAGGCAGTTTTCTGTTAAACTTTTCTTTGTTATCCTTCATCCCATCTTGTCCTGGTCCTAGGCACCTTCTTCATGGAAGATGTTTATTCTGTTCCTAAGGTGAAAAATGGAAGGCTGAGGGGAGGGGCATGTGTCACAGTGTTTTGTTTTGTTTTGTTTTGTTTTGTTTTTGGGGGGAAGGCAAACAAAGTCTACAAATCCTTAAATCAGAGACCTTTTGAATCAGTTATCAATCAACAAGTTTATTAAAAGTCCATTATATGCCAGACACTGCTCTAATCACTAGACATAGAAGAACAAAAATAAAACAGACCCTGCTCTCAAGGAACTAAAACTCCAGTTGAGAAGATAACAAATGCATAAGTAAGTATACACAGAATATATCTTAAAAACAAGCAAAAAGTAACTTGCGGAGGGAGGGTCCTAGCAGGTGGATGAATCAAGAAAGGTTTCATTTAGAGGACAGTGGATCTTAAAAGATGAAATGCATTCTATGAAGTAGACGTGAGGAGAATGAATTCTAGTTAGGAGGGAATGGGGAGAAAAGTGGAAGGGAAGGGAATAAAGATTTACATAGTAAATACTATGTGCTAAGAATGTTACTTTTCATCTTTGATTTCCTTTAACACCCATTGTTGGCAATCAATGAGAGCCGGAGTGAACTGGGTTTAAGGCATGGTCTTTAAGACAGAAATCTAGCAAGTAAACCCCAAGATATCAAGGTAGGTTTCAATCATCAAAATCTACCTTCCTTTGGGCAGAACATCTTCAGGTAAGGGCATGATACCCCACCTGAGGAGAGGAAAGGAGAGAAGAGGAGATTGTGTTTGTCCTTCATTCTCAAAAAGGACCATGACATCAGGGAGATGATGCCATGACATGCAATTGACTTTGTTTTGAGTGAGGGAGGGCTACGCAAGATCACCAGCCTCACTTTTTCCTCCACAGCCATCTGGGTCCAGCAGCCAGCCATCGGGATGACTGGAGATAGCCCAGGAAACAATGGGAGCCCCTGGTCCTTTTAAGTTACCGTCTTTTCAGGTTCTCACTTTGAGTGAGACAATGCCCATTCAGTGAATAGGCCTCTTTAAGAAGTGAATCAAGGTATGGCCCCTTTAATCTAAATGTGTATGTGTGTATACATCCATACACACATACATACATACACACATACATGTATATGTATGTATGTACACACACACATATGAAACTGGAAGGGGAAGACCCACAGGGTTGCTGGCCAAAAGAGAAACAATTACTATTTACACTCACTCTGAGCCAGGAGGGCCCAAAAAATAACCCTTAAGTGGTGCTTGGGCAGGGACCTATTATTGTCCAATCTATGAGCTCCAAAGTGAATTGGGTTTAAGGCTGGGTCTTAGTCTAAGTAGGCAGCTTTTGGCCATCAAAATTTACCTTCCTTTGGGCAGAATACACTCAGGTAAGGGGAGATGGGAGGGGAGAGGAAGAAAGAGGAGGGGAGGGAAGAGAGGGGAGGAGAAGGGGAAGGGAGGGGAGGGGAGGGGAAGGCAGGGGAGGAGCTGAGTTGCTTGACTGGAACTGACCTATTGGGTCCCCAGTCTGACCTGGCCAGTCAGACTTCCTATCGGTTTGAGGTCCTATGTATTTCAGTAGGTGGGCATCAGGCCCTCTTGACATGTCCTTGCTCAGAGCACTCACCAGCTCAAGGCCTTTTTGTGCACTACTGGATTAGGTAGAGGCATGCACTAGAATTTTTTCTGTGGTCTTCTAGATCATTGCTTCAACTTGTACCACATAAAACCCTTTCTTGGAGCATTTCTATTTTTCTTTAGGGAGTTGTGCTCTGCAAGGTCTTTTTACTTTGCCAGATTTATCAGATGCAGAAAGGCTAAATATTAAAAAACAGATGATTTAGGGTGCATTATGTTGGAAGATGTAAGAGAAGGGGATTATGATGACAGGTGGAGATTTGTCCTTGATGAGGAAAAGGGCTATCTCATCCTAAGAGAATGGAACAAAGAAGAGGGCAAGGGACAATTTCAAAGGTTTGGAGGTGAAGAGAAGAAAACAAGAGAGAACTCAAAGTGAATGTTCTTTTTTTCCTCCTCTCAGTAAAGTAAGAAGTTAGGTCTTCAGCTAAAAGTGTTGGGAGAAAAGGAGTAATTGGGAAGTTTGAAGAGGCAAGAGAAGGTTTAGAATAACTTCTAAGGGGAATGAAATGGATAAGCAATTAGGAAAGAATAAAAAGATTTCCTTGCTGCCATAAGGGCTCATAAAAGATAAAATTAATTCCTCTTTATCCCTTTGACAAAACTCTAAAGGGAATGGTGAGTAGAAATTTTCCAGGCTAATCTTACAAGCATCATAAAGTCAGTGGCTCCTCAATGTTTATTAAATGAAAGAAAAGCCTTTTAGAACTTTCACAGTCTAAATGGAATTTAGCTTTCCATGTGTGTCCAGCTTTACCTCATATTATCCTATTCTTCACTTACTGTCCATTGCAACCAACTATCACCACCCTTGCCTGAGACCTGTTTCATTGGATCAGACCTGATCTAATCCTTCAGTGACCAAATGGTACTTAAAAAAATGCCACTTCCATAAACCCTTCCTTATTCCTCCAGCTTCTTGACCTCTCCCTCCTTAAATTTCTCACACCATATCATTTTGTTTGGGCATTTCATTTGCATTATCACATTAAACCTTGCATCAAAAATATGTGTCTATTTGTCTTGATCCTCCCTATGAGACTATAAACTCCTATTAAAGGCACATACTGAATCTTGTTTCACATGTATGTCTCCAGAGCCCAGCATAGTACCTTGTAGAGAAAGCATTTCCATTCAAATCAACATTCATTTATCCCGTCATGATTATTGCAGCAGTAACAGTAACAATAAAAATAATGTTCCCAAATTATAACACTGTAGGACTACTTTTTCTGAAAGCAATTCTTTCTCTAACCTTTATAAATTAGTGATTAAAATTAATCACAATTTTATGTTAAAGAATTTTAAGATTGAATAATACAGCATAAATGATTTAAAAAATTAGTTCAGGCTTAAAACGAAAACGGTTACCTTGTACTTATCCAGGTAAAGTAAGACAAAATTATGAAACCAAAATTGTCTGCTTTTTGGAAGAAATAGCATAAGACTTATTGATTTGCTGTAGTGATTCAGAATTTTATTGGTGGTTCTGAAAATAATGTAATAAAGGAAATGCACTTCATCATTCATATTTATTATAACATGGTTGCCAAAGGAAAAATAACTTGGCAAATTTAGAATAGAGTGCTTTACCTGTTGCAAATACCATACTCCCACACACATATATATAATTAACAAGTAACGGTGCTAAGGTTTTAGTAGCAGTCAAATTTTACTTGAATATTACATATCAAGAGTGAATTTATGTTGGAAATAGTCACCATCATATAATGACATAGTTGCTTTAAGATTTGCAAAGCATTTTATGAATATTAACTCATTTGATCCTCAGAACAATCTTGTGAGATAAGTATGAAAGGTTTACAGATGAAGTAACAGATTCATGAAGGTTAAAAACTCTGCTGATAGTCACAAAATTATTAAGTGTATAGATTTTGAAGACAAGATCTCTCTTGATTTCAAATCACACTGTCATATCTTTCCAGTGACCCATGGTAAAAACCTTATGGCCAATTAAGTAGATACCCCAATATTTGATTAACAGAGCTTACTGACATAATGCTTTCAATAATTAGAAATTCCCTAATTACATATACTGAAAAGATAAGTTAACATGTATCTTCTAGAAAAGCTAAAAGCTAAAAGAAACTGCAGACAATCAGATACAGAAAAGTAATTTACATTAGCTAAAAATATCAAAAGGGATGTGACTTCATTAAATGGTGTGACATTCAGAATGAAAGAGATTAAGATATGTGTCATATACCCAATATGTGTTTTTATTTTTAAAAAAATGATCATAATGGTTAGATGGTGCCTAAAATTATTTAATTTGTTATGAGATCAATATATTTTACTTAGAATAGTTGTGACATTAATTTTGCTTTATACATATTACTAAAATATCTGCAATAAAATATAGCACAAAGGATGTTTTTAATTGAAATCCATTTAGATCATAGAAAGGAAACAAAAGAAATTAATTCCACAAATATGAAAGTCTCAAAAATTGTCCCCATATTTACATATCATACATTTACATACATAATAGATTTATTACTGGCATATGTCAGAAATCATTAAGCCTTGTGAATTAGACATGAGGGTGGCATAAAACTTTGTAGTAGAGCCCTCAGTGGGTTTAGATATAGAGGAAAAATTCAGTTTTTCACTTCTTAAGCAGCATCAGATAGAATTTTCTCACTTATGTGCTTTCCAGACATGTTTTGTACTCTCTGGTAAAGGAGGGTAGCCTATCAAGTTTAATAATTAAAAAAAAAATAAGTTCAGCGATACATATTTTTGGAACATGTAACCACTTAGTTAATAAAGAACATTTTTCTACAATTACAGATCCATTTTAAAAAATCAAAACTTTAATTTAACTACCTAAGATATTCAGTTTTTGTTTTGCACTGACCTCGCACTGAGTTTTCAGTCCAGGTGTTAAGAGGGCAGGGCTGACATATCCTAGACTTTCATGACTTTAATGACGCCCAGGGCTTTCATTTTCTTTTACACTCTGACAATGGAAAACATGGCCTCCTTATGTACAACATAAAACCTAATAAAGTATCCAGCTGTTCTTTCCCTGGTGATTCCTGCTGCTTCTATCTGAGGTACAGTAATGTCAAATTTTCATGAAAAGGGTTAGAGAACATGCTCTATAACTGCACTATACCAGAACATCCACAGTACATTTGCCTTTTTTTTTTCCTTTGCTTGTCTTTATATATCAAATACACAGACAGAAGCTTTATTTCCCAGTGGTCTAAACCTGAAGGATAATGCATATACTTAACATCGAGCCATTTTTACATTGCTCTTTGAGAGCTTTCTTGTCACAATATTCCAGAGACTATCTTTTGTCTTCTTCCAACCTTTCTGCCTCTCAGTTTTAACACCAAAACCACAAAGATTGCAGTTTCTGATTAAAATAAGAAAATTAAAAATGCATAGAATCCTCTTTTCATAATGGCTTTCTGAAAACCTGTTTAATTTGAATATATGCTCCTATTCATATTCTACAAGACTAGAAATGTTTAAATATAAGATTCACAAAAGAACTTATAAAATGCTTACTTAGGTTTGTCATGTTTAATTTTAATATTAAATCTGAGGAAGAATTTCCAAGAGTAGAATTGCAAGTACATCGTGTACCTAGTGGAAGGGCCATTATCTGTTGTGACACTATTTCCCCTCAGAGTCCTGAGAGCTATTTAAAATGTTAGGAAATTATTTTTTATTATTTAGTGTGCTTCTTCATAACCAATTCATGAACACTGCATTCCTTATGCACCGAGCAACCATTACGTGACCAAAAACAATTCACTGGCATTGGCATTTAAATGTACATAAATATTTGAAAAATTTAGGGCTTAAAGTGAAAATCAAAACATCATGTTGAAGAAGATGGATAAGTTGGTAGGGTTTCTTAGAATTCATGATTGAAAGACAAACGTAATTGAATCACTTTTGGTTTGATCTAGGTTTTTTTAATGCCAGACACTCTTAAGATTGAAGAGAAGACTAGGTCAATAATGATACTGTCTGTGGGCTCATAAACACCCCCAAATGAGATTTTCAGACTCCTGACCAACTGGTAGATTGATGTTCCAAATATGGTTTTGTTTTTGGCTGGTTATGTCTTTGGGACTAGATGTTTCTGGGATCACCAAAAAAGTGTATGATCACTTTTTATAACTAGGCCTTATTGCTCTTATTCACATAGAGAGTCATATTTATGGCACAGGCTAATAGGCTTAAAAATTTGCTCTCTCACAACTAGGTTATATAACTAGTGTCTTATCAACAATTATTATCTGCTACTTATATGAAGCATTGTTGACATAACCTCATAAAACTTTTTGAAAAAATAACTAAAACAAATAAAACCAAATACATAAGAAAAACTAGTTGACAACAGACTAAAATTGGTACATTCTTGCTGATTTCTCAAGGAACACTAAATCTCATTAACTGAAGTATTTATTCCCCTAGCAATGGTTATTTGTTCATATGAATCAATTGTTTTTATTTTTTCTATTATTCTCAAAGATTCAAATTATAAATAAAGGCAAAAATATCCTCAATCCACAATTAATGCCTCTCAGTAATGACCCCCCCAAAAAAGAATTATAATCACTTACCTAATGGAGAAACAAAGTGATGAAAATAATTTATGATCAAAGAGTAATAATGTTTTCCCGAATTCATGTTAGATGACATAAAAAAAAAAGAGAAACAATAAATTAGCATTGGGTGAATTCACTTTTATAAAATCAGAATTACATTCTATTGCTAATACAGAGAAACTAACTGGAAACATTCTATACCAGTACTTATGGAAGAATGACCACAGAAATATCTGATAAATATATGTGCCATTGTTGTGTTATAATGAAATATGAATTGAGTGATCTTGCCACTTATGATAGCAACTTGCAAAGGACATTTTTGTAAACGACTTGAATCAAATCTTTATCTGAATATCAGCAGGCAATAGGCAGGAGTAGAAATTATACAATGAAAAGGAAATTGAACAATTCAGTTATATTTATGGAAAGCTTACAACTAGGGGCATCTCATTTGCCACTAAATAAAGCTATTATTCATGATGTGTAGCAACAATAGAGATTGTAGTTGTCTGCTTTAAAATTTTTGTCAGCAGGGTGAACTGAGGCAAATAAGCAATTTTCAAATAAATGACTGTATATGAAGAGATATGGGAGGAGGGAGAGGAACCAGTCACATAAAATGTTCTCATGTTGCTTCGCTTCCTTCCCCAACTACTACTTTATTATGATGCCTAAAGCCAGCAATTTATTCATAGGTCATCATTCCTGATAAATATATGTTTTAGTTCCATGAAAACACATATTGAAAAAGGCTTTGTATTAATGACTCTCTTCTACAGATTTAGAAATGACATTTATTTAAAAAGCATCTAAAGATATAAAACTACTGAGGGCTTTCATTTTCCTTTTCATTTTAATACACTTCTTTGATGAGATACTGACTGTAATTATGTTTTATGCTTTGAGCTTCTCTGGTGCTTTTCACATAAAGGAGCTCCAATCTACTAAAATCAATTAAGATTTCATCCTCAATACACAAGTAATGCAAAAGTTACATTCTGAAGAAAATTTAGGATTAAAATACTCAAGTTGTGTCTATAGCAGACATATCAAATTGGAAACTATCTGGAAAATGCAGGCTTTGGAGACATTTCTAAGTTACATGAATAGTATGAATTTTCCTAAAGTATTGAAATAATCGCTTTACTTCACAATTTTTCTTTGCCCAGTCAATCACATTCAGAAATGTCTGGCCACTTCCTAAATGCTCAATCTAACCATGGAAAATGCTAACTCAAGAATGTAGTCTATTTTTTTGTTCAAACAGCTTTAAAAATAAAGATGGAAATTAAAATGTTACCATCTATTTTACAAATAATAAAATGAAGGGAAAATTATTTAAATATGTCTCTCATCAAAAAGCAATTGCCTATATGCATAAAACAAAAAGTTTACTTGGAATTGGCCAGATTATTCTAGCAAAGCACAAAACCAAGCAAAACATTTCACACTTAATAATCTATATGCTTCTTTCTTTCTTTTTTTTTTAGGCAGTTGGGGTTAAGTGACTTGCCCAGGGTCACACAGTTAGTGAGTATCATGTGTCTGAGGCCAGATTTGAAGTCAGGTCCTCCTGATTCCAAGTCTGGAGCTCTATCCCATGCCACCTAGCTTCCCCTCTAAATGCTTCTTAATAAAAAAAAAACAAAAACTCAGTTTGTTTCAGTTCTCTGCTTAATACTATCTGTGCAGATAAAGTAAAAAGTAATAATGAGAAGTTCTTGGGTTCCAACATTTGCTATTAACCCCAAAGATATACTTAAATTATACAGTCCTTTGTAAAACTAGCTATGTCTCCTCTGAATTCCATCAGATACAATGGACTCATGATAAAAGTAGTGTTCCCTCACACAGCTACTAATTCATTCTTCCAAAATGAAAATTGACCAAACATTTACAATTTTTTTCTAAGGGACTCCCCTACATGAAAACCTTTCTCTCTTTAGGAGACAGGTTCAATCTGAGGCATACAAGGCAAGAAAAGGCAATAGGGGAATTAGTAAAGCTGCTCTCATACATGTCTACCATCTAAAAAAATTCACCAATTGCTAGCAAACTGCCAATCTCTTTTACATTGCCAATCCCTGTGATATTGAATCCCCAGATGATCAGGACTAATTGGTTCCCTACTTGACCTCCATGTCTTCTTCCCTCATCCAATATTCCTTAATGCCACTCTCTTAGTGTTCTACTCCAAATCTGCTAGTCCTTTCTATGTTGCCATCTAGAATTCTCATTTTATAAGTAACAAACTTCTCTTCATTTTAGATTTCTTCCTACCATGTTCCTTTCATTTCTTGGCTCCCTTAGATGATACCACATCCCTGGCAACCCCTTCTATTACTGGTTCGACTTTTGCTCATCCCAATCTCACCTGCCCTCCACACACAAACACACATTCACTGGTACGAGAGAAGGAATTGTCATACTCCCTGCTCCTCATTGCCATTTCCAGAATCTGTCCTGCTACTATCATTCAGCAATCTCTTCTCCTCACTCTATCTAAATTTATTACCCAATCCAACTTCTGGTAGCAGTTATCTACCAGATTCCATCTCATCCTCCTTCCTTTTTCAAGGAGTTCAGTATGTGACTGCCAATTTTCCACTCCAATTCCTTTCATCATTTTAGTAGACTTCAACATGTATGGTGATGTTACTTCAAATACTGTAACCTCTCAGTTCCTCTATTTCCTCAACTTCTATAACATATTCATTTCTCTATTCCACCTCAGTCAAACACAAAGATTGTCATACCCTTGATCTTTCCACTATTCACAAGTATATTCCTTCATCTGATTGTAACTACTTAATATTGCCTCTCCCTAAGCTTTATAACTAAAAAATATACTTTAACCTTACCACATTCTCCAATGTTCTTCAAATCCTCTACATGTCTCTGCTCTGACTTCACTTTGTTTCCTTCCCAATTTCCTTCCCTTGACCTTTTACTTAACTATTTCAACTATACACTATTCTCTATTCTCAAATACCTCATTCTCTTTCTCTCAGGTCTAACCAATCTCTGAGTCTGAATCACTCCCACAATCTACCTCCTCTATTCCTATACAGAAGTTGCTAAATGAAGGAAAAGGAAGTAACATAAATCAGATGAGTCAATCCACTACAACGTATAATATCTGATTCCAGCTGGATCATCATGATAGCAAGGCCAAATTGATTTAATTCCCCACAAATCTGTTGCAAACCTTTCTTTTCTCTTTAGGTCTCCCCATGTCACACTTCCCCCACACAATCATCTGAGGCCTTTGCCTCATACTTTACTAAGAAACATTAGTCATTTACTATGAGATTGCTCTTCTTTGCATCTTTGAATAGCATTCTCTCATCTTTTACTCTAGTCTCTGATAAGCAAGTGACCCTTCTTTGATTATTTCCCCTCCTATCTTCTTCAGTAGATAGCCCATTCTATCCTTCCCTGTTTTTAATCTTGAATCTCTCCCTCTCTATTGATTCTTTCTCTTCCATCTAAAATCATGCCAACATTTCTCTCATTCTTAGTAAACTCTTACTAGTCCCTACTATCTCTTCTCAGTCTCCTTTGCTGAATCATAATTTACATCATGGCCTCTAATTGTGGGTGTACCACAATACTCTGTCCAAGATCTCATCCTCATCTCTCTCCACACTCTCTTCCTTGGTGAACTCATCAGGGCCTCCCACCATAAACTTAATTATTATTACTATGCAAATGATTCTTCTACATATTCAGTTCCAGCCTCTCTTCTGAGCTCTAGCACCAAACAATTTCCATGCCTATTGGGGATTTTAAAATGCATGTACTACAAGAATCTCAAATATGACATATCCAAAACAGAATTCATTGTCTTTCTTTCCCATTCTCAAATCTACATTTCTTCCAAACTTCTCTGTCCCTATGGAGGGCATCACTGCATTTCTATTCACTCTGGTTCATGATACAGACATTATCCTCAACTCTTCATTTTTCATCATCCCTCATATTCAATAAATTGCCATATTTTGTGATTTCTGCTTCCACAACATCTCTCACATCTACCTCCTTCACTCCATCTGCAAAGCCATCACCCTAGTTCGGGCCCCTGTCACATTTTTCCTCAATTATTTCCTGGAGTTGGCCTCCCTGCTCCAAGTCTTTTTCAATATCCCATTCTCCAAATAGCAGCCAATATGATTTTCCTAAAAATAAGGCTAATCACATACATTTTCTTAATAAATTCCAGTGGCTTTTTTTTGCCTCCAGGATCAAATATAAATTCTTATATTTGACATTTAAAGCCCTTCACATCCTGCCCTCCACCTACCTTTTATATATTTAGCCAATTATTCAGTTCATATATTACTTACTTCACTATGTATAGATCACAATAAATTGCAGATTCCCCTTTTGGGGGAAGGGGCTGTATATACAATTTAATTGATGCAGGGAGCTTTTGGAGCTAACAATGAAGATATTCTAAAGCTTATATTCTTAGAGAACTGACAAGGGACACTGATAGGTTAAGTGACTTGCCCATAATAACACAGTCAATATATCAGAAGTTAGGCTTGAAGCTGAGTCCTCCTGCTAACAATGAAACTCTGCTTTTATTCACTTTACCATTCTGCCTCTCATAATAATACACAGAATAGTGTATTATATACTATAGTGTACTATATAAATAGTGTACTATATAAATAGTATGCTAAAAAAAGAAAACAGACTTTAAACTTGTCTAAATTAAAAGCTCTAAAATGAAGATAAAAATAAAATAAATAGCAAGCTAATTATTTGGCTTCATTTACACAAGAACTTCTTAAAGTCCTTCATTTACTTAGGCATATACACTTATAGTAGCTTTCTCAAAAAACAGAGTTATTTTACTTTATTATTCTAAATATGTCCAAATTAAAAATATTGAATCTATTCATTGTAGTCTGTAGTTTCTTGGAAGGTTTTTTTTAATTTCCTCTATTGTTTTTACTCTATTAAATGAAAACTTGCAAAGAAATAATATAAAAATGATCATTATAACATGGCCTTATTGCTCTGCATCCATAGAAATTTTCCTGTTTTTTCATCTCATTCTTGCATTTCTTCATTTTAGTTATATTAAAAGTCTTACTTTTCATGAAATTCATCTGTTCCTTATTTTTTCTGTTCTAAATTTATAGTCATGTTTGAGATTTCATTACCATCTCCATAGCAATCAGATGCAGTATCATAGCCAAATCATAAAAAAATTCAAGTTAGAAGAAACAGATAAATGGCAAAGTATAATAGTCTTCCTAATGTCCCAAATGACTCAATTCAGCAACAATGTATTAAGTACCTACTATGCCATCTAATAGTTATTAATATTTTGGCCATAGCCACCCATGATGGAAATACTGACTAGACCTATGATTCATGGTGAGGAAATTCTATCATTGAAGTCTGGAATGTTTTCAACTTAGGGTCTTAGAGCTTTTGGCACTTAGATGTTAATTGACTTGCCCAAGGTTACACAGACAGCATAAGGTCAGAGGCAGAGATAGAACTTGAATTACCGTCCCTACCAAGAGTGGGACAAAAATACAAAATCATCGTCTGCTTTGTGAAATTCCACCATGAGAATAGGAAAGGAAAACAGGAGCAGATTAAGTAACTAGGTCCACTAAGTCCCAATACCATCTGCACACATTAATTTAACTGTATCTTTTTCAATGATCGATGATTTGATGCACCTTTGGAGGACCCCAACCACATCTATATTATTATTCTTAAAATAAAATGAAAGCAGAAGGTAATCCTCTAACTCCCTTGCACATCAGAATCTTGAATCTTCTTCAAAGCATATCTTAGGCATCACATTCTTGGAAAGCCCATCCTGATTCCCCTGAATTATTGGGGTCTTCACTTGTTCCTTAAGTTAGTTTGCTACTTCTTATCTGCTCAAATATCATATCCTCCAGCAGAATGCACATTACTTAAAGAGAATAACTATCTTTCATTTTTATATCCTTACCATATAGTATAGTGACTTGCCCAGAGTAGGTATGTAATAATTCTTTGCTGAACAAATGAAATAGTTGAAGTAACTGAAGAGATAGCTTACAAGTTCTCAGAAACATGAATGATGGAGATGAGAGAATTGACTTTCTCATGACAAAAAAGTTAACCAGGAAAATCATTTGTCATCTTGTCTTTCAATATTTAGGCTATACAGAAGCAAAGAGACCTCTAGACTGCAGTTTCTATTCCCCATATTTATCAGAGGATGAAAAAATAAAGAAATTATGAAGAACCTGATGATATCCAGAGAGAGTAAGAGAGAGACAGCTATAATGATGGATTTGGATCAGAAGGCTTGAATTAAAATCCCTCAACTCTTCCCCCATCCCACCTTATAAATCATATAATCACAGGAAAATAACCTTTCAGAACCTTTGAAACACTATTTATTAAATAGGAACCAAAATACTTACTTCATAAGGTAGTTACTGGAAAAAATGCTTTATAAAATTTGAAAGTGCTACATAAATGAGTTTCCATGATATTTGTTCCATATAACCTCACAAAAGAATGAATAAGCACCAAAGAGCTTAATCCAGCTTAGCAAATATCAATGAAATCAAATATAAATTGCAAAAGAAACAAGACAGAATGATCTGGTTTTCTCTCTTTCTCTTAAAAAAAATGTTTCATTAATGTCCTGTAATTATATTAAAATCATTTCCCATTTCCCTTGCAAATTGATCACTCCCTTATGACAAAGAAAAATAATTAATAATTAATTAATTCAGACAAGGTACATGATAGTCTATCCTACTAGTCACCTCCCTCTCTTCTATGAGGGAGGAGGCATGCATCATTAGCTCTTTTCTGCAACATTCACTGTTTTTTTTCTTTCTATTACTCAGAGTTCAATTTCCTTTTGAGAATTTGTTCATTTATTTTATATGTATTGTTCTCTCGATTTTACTTATTTTGCTCTGCATCAATTTAGACAAATCTTCCTACAATTCTCTGAATACCTTACATTTATTATTTCTTAATAAATAATAACATTTCACTCTATTATGAGGTTATCAGACAACTCCCAATTGGTGGGTACCCACTTTGTTTCCAGTTCTTTATAACCATACAGAGTGTTGCTAAAAATGTTTTGGCACATGTATGATCTTTTTTTTTCCTTTGACTTCCTTGTAGGTATATTTCCATTAGTAGGATTCTTAAACTTAAGAGTACAGACAGTTGATTCACTTTTCTTACATAATTCTAAATTGAAATACAGAATGGCTGGAAGTTATGAGTGGTACCTATGTACTTTACAATTCCATCATTATTGTCTAATACTTATCACAGAACCTGGAACTGTGTAAATGCTTAATAATTTCTAGATGAATCAATGACTGCAGCAGTGTGTCTGTTTTCCAACAAACCCTCCAAAGTGATCTCTTCTCATTGATTATGAGGATTCCCAAAATGAACAATATGAGGGTTGGGAACTTCACATTATTTTGAATTGCATTTTCTTTCTTATCATTAGTGATTTTGAGCATGTTTTCATGTTATAATTTACATTTTGCAAGTTGTCTTTTAAAAACTGTGTCCAATATATTTTGACTGTCTATGTATTACAGGATAGTTCTTGATTTTATAAATCAATGGCAATTTCTTGTACATTTTGTATATCAGACTTTTATCAGTGATATTTGAAGCAAATATTTTTTGTCTCTTCCTTTTATCTTCCTGTTCTTTCTTCACTTATTTTATTTCTATAAAAACATTTTAATTTTATGAAGTAAAATTATCTGTATTACCTTTTAAGTTATCTGTTTTCCTTTGGTTAAGAATTTTTTCCTTAGTCACTGTTGTGAAATGCACCTGATGGTTTCTCTTCCATTTTTTTTTAAATGAGGTGAAACATATTATTAAAGTCATGAATTCATTTTGAGCCTATTATCGAGCACATGATTTTGATCTTAACCTAATTTCTGCCAAACTGCTTTTCAATTTTCCCAATAGTTCTTGTCAAGTAAGGAGTTCTTCCCTCAAGTTATTTACATTTTTGGATTTGTTAAGAGCTAAGTCATAGCCCATTACCTTTTACAGCTTAGTATTGCTTAGAATAGTGAAAGTACTGATCCAACCATTCTGGAGAACAATTTGGAACTATGCCCAAAGGGCTATAAAATTGTGCATACCCTTTGATCCAGCAATACCACTGCTAGGTCTATATACCAAAGACATCAAAAAAAAGGGGGGAAAAGAACTATTTGTACAAAATATTTGTAGCAGCCTTTTCCTGGTGGTCAAAAATTGGAAATTGAAGGGATGGATGGCCATCAATTTGAGAATGGCTGAACAAGCTGTGATACATCATTGTAATGGAATATTATTGTGCTATAAGAAATGACAAGCAGGATGATTTCAGAAAAACCTGAACTTACATGAACTGATGCATAATGAAGTGAACAGAACTAGGAAAACATAGTACATAGTAACAGCAATATTGTTTGATGAAGAACTGTGAATGATTTAGCTATTCTCAGAAATACAATAATCCAAGACAATCCCAAAGGATTAATAATGAAGCATACTAACCACTCCAGAGAAAGAACTGATATTGATTGAATACAGATAGAAACATGTTATTTTTCTCTTTCATTCATTCATTCATTCATTCATTCATTCACTTCATTCATTCATTCATTCATTCATTTTTTTTACTTGAGACTTCTTGTATAAAATGTCTAATGTGGAAATGTTTTGCATAATTTCACATTTATAATATAGATTTGATTGCTTACCATCTCAGGAAGGAGGGAGGGAGGAATAGAATTTGAAACTTGAAACTTTAAATAAAAATATTAAAAATTGGAGAAAAAGAGTTAGAATATGAAAGTTCAGGGGAATATTTCAAGATGCTGAAAATATATCAACAATTACTTATAGAATATTACTTTATAAAACCCATTTGATTGGGTTGATTAGTATATAAAAGATCAGGTTCTGCTGCCAAGCAAACAGCAGCTTAATTACTTGACCATGAGAGAATACCTTAATTGAGTTATACATATACAATAAAAGGTGTTCACAGTCTCATCTTCGTGACAGTCAGTAAAAAAGCATTTGTTTTGAGCACTTGTAATGTGTCAGGCACTATACTAAAGGTTGGAGATACAAATTAAAGCAAAGACACTTTTTTTAGGAATTCACGTACTAATTGGGTTTATAATATTAAAATAACTATGTACATGTGAAATATATGCAGAATAGAAGCTAATGTCAGAGAGTAAGGCATTAGCAACTAGGAGGTCCTCAAAAAGCCTCCTGCAGAGAGGATTCTGGGAAGATTGCAAGGTAGGTCAGATTCCAAGCTCTCAAGATTTTCCCCCACAAAAGTGGGGGAAGTGCCATAGGGTGATTTGAGTAGATAAAAACCAATAAGAGTACAGGGCAGAACAGGGGTTCTCCTGAAACAATCAGGAAAGGTCTAAAGAAAAGTTCCAGGTCCTAGTTTGGTTCTTGTGAAGAGATAACAACCCCAGGCCAGGTCCTAGTTCCACTTAAACAACAAGTGGTAAGCCCTTGGATCAGGGCTGTCTTGGCCCCAGCCACAGGAACTTTTACCTCCGGGACCATGACGTGTGTTGAGTGTCTGAGCACAGAGAGAAAAAAGGGAACTTCTTTGGACAAGGAATGCCATATCCAGCTGTGCTACAGATATGTGGTGGGGGCCTGAAGAGTGCAGAAGCAGTGGGGTGGGGACACTGCTGGCAGTGGCACTTACAGGAGGCTGGAGGTCTTGGTTCCAGTTCCAGGCCAGAGGCGAGAACTAAGGAAGATCTGAGGCCAGAGTCACCATCCCCACATCCCAGTATTAAGGGTGATTATAAAAACTTAGCTACTACAAGTAAAATAAAATGCACAGGCAAAGGAGAAAGAATCCATAGACGAGGGTTTATTTGCTTCAGGATCATCCTCTGAAGATGAGCCCCAGTCTTCTCTATTCCCATAGTAGCTATCCATGGTTGGATTCTTTCTCCTTTGCCTGTGCATTTTTTTTTTTATTTGTAGCAGCTTAGGAGATAAATTTGGAGGCTGTTATCTCCAAGAGATAGATGATGAAGGCTGAACTAAGGTGGTGGTTCTGTGAGTGGAGGGAAGGGGACACATATGAAAGACACTGTCAAGGCCACTTATTTGATATCTGGGGTGAGAGTAAAGAATTGAGAATGAAAATGAAATCAGAGCTAGGGTGACTAAGAGAGAAGTTTCAAAAAGGAGTGAAACTTGGTGGAGGGAGGAGGTAAGATCTATTTTGGCAATATTGAGTTTGAGATGCTCACAATGCATTTAGTTAATATGATGGAAAGCGGGTGGGAATAAGAGGCTGGACCTCTGGTGAAAAATTAGATTTGGCTGAATGGATGTATAAATAATCTGCATGGAAATAACTTAGCCCAAAGAAGTGAATAATATGATGAAGTACAGATGGAAAAGAGAAGGATGTCCAGGACAGACCTCTAACAGAGATATTTTTACAAAAAAATCTTAGTAGCTTCTCCAAACATAAGGCTTTGTTAAATGGGAAGTAGAAAAAAAAGAGAAAATTGTTCGCTTCTTTTAAGATACACACAAACACACTGACTGTGATTCTTTTATTTATATGTTATTTTTTTAAAAAGACTAATTAAATTTTAGTGGCTAAAAAGTGTTGATGTGCCTTCAAAAAAGTGAACAATTTATTCCTGTCTCATTCATAAAATCAGCCCTATTATGTTATTTAACCCATGTAGACCAGTAATTAACAAAGCTGCAAATCAGTTAAGAAGTGACATTTCTTCAATAATTGAATCAAGCTGAAAAGAAGACCTACAGAATGATAAAATAGTGCTCTAAATGTGCCAACTTATCACATTCTTACTAATAAATATTACCTAAGCTTAACAGAAATGCTGCAATATATGAAATCATTCTTTACCATTTTTTACTCTCATTAAGAATTAAGAAACAAAACAAAAAGAGTTCTGCCAAGAGTTATTGTCTTTTCCAGATCACAAAGATATTGACAAATTATATCATCTGCCACAATACAAAAGACAAGCTAAGTCAACAAGCTATCTCAGTTTCAACAATCTTCTAAGCAAATACGAATTTGTTATTTCAATTTTAAGACATTTACTTTGTATCTGTATTATTAGTATCTATGTTAAGTCTCTCCCCCAGTTTTGTACAATAAACTTGTAGTTTTCTGATGTAGGCTTTAAAATGTCAAATGTAATGAAAAAGAGAACCTCAAAAAAATAGAAATCTGGCCAGTACATATTGCCCTACGGGGATTTTTTTGTATGGGTTATAAAAATCTTTCTGGTCCATCAAGTAAACCTGAGTTATAGGGGCAAGTAACTGCCACCTCTGCCGCTGTTGCTGTGTCTCACTAGGGCATGATCCATCAAAAAACAGTTACTGAAAAATTGCTTATGTCAATGCTTTCTGCCACACTTAAAAGTAACTGTCACTTCTCTGAACACCACCAATGACCTAATATCCTATATTTCACCAGGAAACCTGTTATATTACAAAAAGCTATCCAACAACTAGAAAGGTATGGGGTAAGGAAGAGGAGGAGGAAGAACAAAACCAATCTATGGGGCTTCTTTTTTTGTAATTTGTAATTTTTTTGTAATTTTTCAGTTTTAAATTAAATACAAAATAAGAAAAGAAAAAGAAACATTGCCATGCTGTCATACCAGCAGACCATAAGAGAGCATTCACTATAAAACAAATTTCCATTTCAAGAAAACCTATATAATAAATACTATACATTATTTTCAAAGCTGCTATACTTTTCTTTGCTTCCTTGTTGGTTTTCTTTTATTTCTGCTGTGTACTTTTCACTTTATTTTTCCCCTCCCTCCCCCCACCACCCTAAAGAAGGCTACAATTAAACATATATATGTATATATATGTATATATGTGTGTGTATATACACACAGATATCTATAAACATATACATATATGCCCATTCACATATGTAAGACTGTAGCATCTTTATTTCTTCTCTGAAAGTGGATAGCATCTTCCTTAATAAGTCCAAATCTTCCCATGTTTCTCTTAATCAACCAGCTCATCATTTACTATACCAGCACAATATCCCAACCCCATCATATCCTATCTGAGAGACTGTCTATGAGAGGTTTGTTTTTTTTAAACAATTTTCTGCATTCCGTATATTCTTGGTTATATATTTCTTATTAAATAAAAATTAAATTAAAATAATCAAAATTATCCTTTATACACTTCAACAATGCTCTCACCTATATAGTTCAAAGTCTGATAATGCTGAATCTACTTTACATCTTTTTCCCCTGGTCTCTTTGAAGTTCCTGACCTTTGTTCTTCCAAATGAACGTTATTATTTTTTTCTAATTCAGTAAAATAATTCTTTAGTAATTTAATCAAGATGATATTGAATATATTAGATAAAATTGTCATTTAAAAATTACATTGGCTTTACTTACCCATGAACAATAAATATTACCTCAATTATTTAGATCTAAATTTATTTGTATAAAGATTTTTTATGTTTATGTTCATATAGGTCCTGTGTCAGTTCTGGCAGGTACATATTCAGGTATTTTATACTGTCTAGGTATTTTAAAGGATCTAAAAAATATTGTATGATATTACTGACACAGTGTAATTTGTCTATTTTTCACTTTTGATTAAATCAATTTTAACTATTAACTTTGCCCTATTTTTTCACATACTAAATTCTATTCCTTTCCTTTGTTTTATCTTTATGTGTATCTCTCATTTTTATGTTTCCTGAAAACAACATCTTGTTGAATTAAAATTTTTAATCTGCTATCCATTTCCATTTTATGGGTAAATTTATCCCATTTACATTTTAAGCTACTATTACTTGTTGTATATTTTCCTCCTTCCTATTTTTCCTCACTATCCTTTTCACTCTATTTACCCTATCCCTGCTTATTCCTCTGCTTTACTTCTACCCACTACCTTGGCCTCCTATTCCTTAACCTTCCCACCTCTCTAGCAGTCCTTTCCTTATCCTCTTCCCCTACCCTATCTTCTTGTCCTCTATTTCTTTCTGAATTTAGAAGACTAGATTATATATGCTGTTCCCTCTTTAACCCATTCCCAATGAGAGTAAGGTTTCATCACTACCCACCCCCCCATTAGATTCTTCTATATCAATTTTTCGTTTTTTTGCTTCATTTGTATAAGAAAATTGCTCCTTTTTATCTCTCCCTACACCGTTTTACTTTTTTTGATCACCACTCAGCTCAGCCCAAGCCTTTCTTTCAAACTACCCAAATAAAAGTGGCAGTCATAAAAGAACTAATAATGTTTTCACATATAAGAAGTATATAATTTGACCTTATTGAGTCCCTTATAATTAGTCCTTAATGTTTACTTCATGTTTCTCTTGGATGTCAAATGTCAAAATTTCCCTTAAATTCTGCTGTTTTTGTCACAAATACCTGAAAGTCTTTCAGTTCATTAAATGTCCATTTTTTTCATTCAGGATTATACTTAACTTTGTTGGGTAAGTTACCCTTGGTTGTAACCACAGCTCTTTTTTTTCACTTGCTTCTCTATTCTGTGAGGTTATAAAGTTCATAATCTTCTATCATCCTTTTGCATAAGATTTTATAAACAAGTGTTTAGTCTAAATTGGTGTTTTCATTAACTGTAATTTCTCTCCACTTGGAAAGTAAATTAAATATTTACAGACTAAGACAATTTTTTGGCACTTATGGACTCATTTTGGCAAATTTACTTATATCAGTTGAACTACCATATAAAATGATTATAATGCATATTCTATGCAATTTGTAAAATCCATATCCTATTTTTCATCATGCATACCAAGTTTAAATAGGTCAAGTTGAAGTCATTTAATTTCATACCACATTTATTTTCTCACTTTTACTTGGAAACTTTAAATAAAAAGTGGGATTAGGTAAGGATGAGAAGATACACACACATGCATACACATATATATTTACACATATATGTGTGTGTGTATACACATACACATATGTATACATGTGCACATAGGTGAAGATTTGGTTAAGAAATTAAGAATAAGAGAGACTAAAACTTAGAGGTTAAATAGACATCTTATTATAAATTCTTTATTTGAGAAAAGAACCAAGAGGTGTTAGATATGGTAAGGAAAGAAATCCTATTGAAAGTAATAAAATTGATAATGTTTTAACAGACTAGAAATAGTTTATTATTGATGTGGAAGTCATTCTTAAATCAGAAATATAAAGACAAAATACCAATGACATGGGAATTTTATTCTAAATAAAAAGATGATGAAGAAAACAAATTAGTGTTCCATATACCTACTTTCCCATTTAACATTTTAAAAATTACCATTTCTATGGTAATTATGGCAATAATTGGCATATATGGCAATATGGCAATATGGCAATAACTCACACACATACATGTATATATAATTTACATACATATATGTGTATGTATGTAGATGGCTACTATAGATATAGCTAGGGATAGAGATACGTGCATATGAAAGAGTGGGAAAAAGAGAGAGAGAGAGAGAGAGGAACAGAGAGGGAGAGGGAGAGGAGAGCCAATTGCTCCCCTGAGTTTTAATCCTCCATCATTAATTGCCAATGGGACATTTCAAATTGTATGTCTAAGAAATATACTAAACTAATCATGTCCAAAACCAAACTCATTCTCTTTGACACAAAACTTATCCCTCTTCCAAATAAATGCTTACCTCCCTTTTTTGTTTTCTTTCATTTCCCTAGATTTTTACTTTGAAATTACCCTCAACATCTCATTCTCCCTCACTCCATATATAAAATCAGTTAGTAAATATTGCTGTTTCAAGCTTCCTAACAACTATTGTGTCTAATTCCTTCTCTTTGTTAATACAGCTAATAAAGTTCAGGCAAGTAGATTATTGTATCACGTTCCTAATTGGTCTCCTTGCTTCAAGTCTTTCTACATTGCAGTCCATCTTCCAAAACGAAGGTGCCAAAATGATTTTCCCGAAGTGCAAATCTGACATGTCACTCTCTACTCAAAAACTTCCAGTGTATTCCTATTGTTTCTAGTATCAAATATAAAACTAACTCTGCTTAGCTTTTAGAGACCTTCAAAACTTATTCCCAATGTATTTTTCCACCATTATTGTATATTACTCCTCTTCATACATTTTGTAATCCTGTCAAATCCACCATCCGTCTATTCCTCACTCACATCACTCCATCTCTCTTCTCCAAGCCTGGCCTATCTCACATGTGTGGCATGTATTTGCTCCTCTCCTCTGCCTCACAGAACTGCTCCCTCCCTTGAAGACACAGCTCAAACACAACTTTCTAAATGAAATTTTCCCAATACCCCAAATTACTAGTGACCCTCTTATATAACTACTTTATATTTACCTTTTTATTTATTTCTAATATTTTATATTTATTAGGCACAAACACATTTACATATATGTGTGTGTGTGTGTGTGTGCATGCATGTGCATGGATATGTGTATGTGTTTGTTTCCCATGTTAGAATGTAAGCTCTTTGTGAGTAGATATTATTTCATCCTTTGTTTTGCGTCTCCAGTGACTGCACACAGTAGGTGCACAGTAAACACTTGTTGATTGATACACATGCTAGTTTTCTACTTAATTCACATAAGTTTTCATGAGAAAGTTAGGATAAAAAAATTACAAATTTGTACCTGAACAATATATAAAGGTAAGATAATTTCCATCATTCTGTATCTTTTTTTTCATTTCTTGAGTATGACACAATAGATATAAAATATATTATAGTTATGTCCACATGATAATTAGTTCATCATAAAGAATATTTATATTTGAATAGCAGTGGCAATTTTACATCTGATGTAGGAAGATCTTAAGTAAAATATTTAATTTTATTATATTTCCTCAGAAAAAACAAAGCTTCATATAATTATTGAAACACTCAGTTTTACATATGCCACTTGAACTTATGAGTTTAATCTCTTAAAATGGAGATAACTTTTACTTCTTTCCAATATAATTTAGATGGCTCTGAAACTAGATATATAAGTTGATAAATTTATTTAATTTTCTTTCCTTTAAGTATCTGAAATTTAAGCATCTCCAACCCCCAAACAATCACTTTTGTCCCTAACATGTTAAAAAAGGAATCTTATTATGAATTAATTTTTTATACAACATCATAGGGGATACAAACCACATCTAGGAAAACACCCAGTTTTATTGTTCTCCATTCTACCAACTGCAAGTGTCCTCAAAATGTCATCACTAATAAACTGTAAAAGGTTTCACATCAACTCATTAAATAGGCTCCCTAAGGCAATAGACTACAAACTAAAATCGACTAGTTCCTAGGATATTATTTACACATTTAGACATACCTAGCTATTGCCACTTAGCATCTTTTCATTAAATAAAAATGCATAATTTGAGACATATTTACATAGAGTTTAGGTGGGGTGGGAGTGGCACACAGAAGCTAAAATTAATCTAAAACAAGCCATTTTTTCCATTCCTATCTCAAACATCTACTGAATCTTTGAAAAATGATTTAAAGATAAATCCCCAAAGCCCCCAGGCTGTTCTCCTGTCAGTTTCAACTGCTTATCTGAGCATGATAGAAAATACAGCTTACTTCCTTGACACTGAGTGACACAGACTGAACTATATAGAATATTAGCCTTTTGATTCACCCTTTCTTTAAAAATAGATGAATTTAGTTTCACTCAAGTATTGAGAAATACAATTACATATGATTCTTGTTGGAATTCTCAATTCTTTTTTAAAATAACTATTTGCTCAGGAAATAGTGTTATTGCCAAAAGCATACTTCTGTTTTGAAACATCCTTCTTCCTGAACATTCATCAAAATATGCAATGTAGTTAATTTGTCTGTAGTTTAAAGTTCAATCATTTTAGTCCATCATCCAAGGCGATCAACAGTCTGGCCCTTACATACTTTGATATTCTTACCTCCCATTACTGCGCTATAACACTAAATAAATGCCCCACTCCAGATGCATTTATGTGTGTGTATATAATTTTAATATTTTTTCTCATGCTACTTCCCAATAATTCCTTTTCTAACATTCACTGATATCAGCTGCATGGCATACTGGATTAAGCTCTGGACTTAAAATCAGAAGAAACCTGGATTCAAAACCTGCCTCTGACACGTAATAACAGTGTGACCATGGGGCACTAGATGATTTCTATCTTGGCCTTGATGACCAGTGAAAGAGAAAAAAAAACACAGAATAGTCCTCAATCCTTCTGTATTTCTTTAAGTGATATTGATTATGAATGATGAAGAGAGAATATGCTAAGATACACGGTTTTCTTAAACTATCTAAAAGGTTAAATTAATCACTTAAATGATATCTTTCTCTAATGAAAAATGGTGTACCCAGGATAGCTACCATAGATTCAAGGTTCTTTGTAAGTGAATATTCACTCAAAATCATAGCTCATGAGCCCAAAATGATTTGTTTACTTTTTTCTCTAGCTAGTTAGATAATGCAATTAGTTCAAAGTAAAGATTTTTAATGAAATAGACTATTAAAATGATTTGCAATAGAATGTTCAACTCTACACATGTAGGGTACATCATTCCACAAAATGCACACCCCACAAGCTAGACGGGTTAGGATTTATAGGGATCATACATGAAAGCCTCAAATGGGGAATACAAGGGAGCCAAAAGACAAAGGAAAGGTACATAACGATTATAAGCAGAGTGTGCCATCTTATAAGTGGTTTACTTGTAATTATACTTGGGAGGAAAAGGAGGATTAAATAAAGTAGAGAATCTTTGCTTGGATGGATGGAATAATTATAACTGAACAACAGAGAAAAGGAGAGCGGCTAAATAATTTCTGATTTTTTTCTTCCTACCCCTCTATCCCATACCAAGGATGTTGACTTTTGTATTGGAAACGAAAGAACAAACATTTTTAATAGTGATTTTGATACCCCAGATAAGAAGAAAATAAGACAGCAACAAGTTGCCCTTAATGAGTTCAAGTCACCTGGACCAGAAAAAATACACCTTTGAGAACTGAAAAACCCTGGCACACAGTAATGTCTATAAGATCATGGAACATAGGAGAATTACCACAAGATGGTAGAAAGGAAAATGCTGTCCTAATTATCTTTTTTAATGGGAAAGAATTGTGTATGTAAAATATAGTCCAATTGGCTTGACATTAACTCCTAAGAAAATTCTAGAATGGAACAGTGAAGAAATTATTCATAAATATCTAGAAAAGAAAGCAGTGATTACAAGGAGCCAGCATGGCTTCATCAAGAATTTCTGATCCCCCTTTTTTTATAGCATTACTAAACTAGAAGCTAAAGGGAATGATGTGGATATGGCTCAGATTTTGGTCAAATTTTTGATAAAGTATCTCAGAATGTTCTTGTGGAGAAGATAGAGATAAGTAAATTAGATAATAATGTAATTAATTAGATTCAGAATTTTATGGATCAAGAAGAGTAGTTGTTAATGGTTTAATGTCAACATGCCAGATGGTCTATAATCTCCATTGGAGATTTTAAAACCAATTACCAAACATTTATATCAATGACTTAGATAAAGATATCGATGGCATGATCATCAAATTTTTGGATTACAGAAGTTAGGTGGAATGGCTAACTCATTGCATAGCAGGGGTAGCTAAATGGCAAAGTAGACAGAGCAATGGCTCTGGCCTCAGGAAGACCTGAGTTCAAATACAGCCTCAGACACTTACTAGCTAGATGACCCTGGGCAAGTCACTTAACTGCCATTTGACTAGTTTTCCTCAATAGTAAAATGGGAATAAGAATAGTATCTACCCTCCAGAACTGTTGTGAGGATCAAATGAGATAATATTTGTAAAGCACTTAGCACAGTGACTGTCTGGCACACAGCCAGTGTTTAATAAATGTTTACCCCCCCTTTTTTTCTTGCTCCTTCCCTCCCTTAACCCAATAAGATAAACAGGTAAGTTCAATATTTAACCTTTATCCTAATTAAACTACAAAGCTCTGCTATGTGGCTAGTTCTTAATATTACAGCCTACAAAGAGTAGACTTCCAATAAATATTTGTTGATTAAGATAGATAATCCACATATGTAATGAAGGTGGTGCAGAACAGGGAAATATGGGTGACATTTATGTTAAATGAAAAAATATAATATGACTGAATAAAGAAAAAAGCATAAATCATTGGTTTACTTACATTTCCTACTATATGTGTGTTTTAAGTAAGATGTACTGCATTGATTACAGTCATTACTATCTATGAGTAATGCATTTTAATTTCAACATGCTGTCTTCAGACAAGGAAGAGTACTCAGCTAGTACTTTCACATGCAGATGGAACTAACAAATTCAACTGACGTTTAAATGAAGAATAATATACGGTATGAAGTATTGAATGTAATGACTAGGGAAATGTTTTGAAAAAAGCCTAATGTGAAATTCTAAGTATTTCTTATTACTGTAATCTTACTTTATATAGTAAGAAATAAAGTGTAGATGCGGTAAAAATTTGATCAACCTTATCCGTGTAAAATGACAAGTTAACCAAGTAAGACCGTAAGAGTCACATGGTTTTCTAGATTTAGTCACATCCAAACAACCACTTTTTTTCCTCTTCCTTTTGTGCTACACTCCCATACATAGTCATCTGATGATAAGGGATCATAATTAGGATAGATACTAGTGGAAAATGACTATGGCCAAGAATTGTCCAATATTTGTCAGTCATTTTTAGTTCAATGATTTATATTTTTTTTCTACTAGTGCTTTCATGCCATTTATTTCTTCATAAACAAGCATCAGATAGAAAACTATATTTTGGTAAGATAGCAAAGGTTCACTATACATGTGAACAGTGCCTTGGGTTGATAGGAGTTAGGTGCAGTACAGTAAGCTTACAGAATTGAATGAAGATATAAGTATATGTTATTTTATAAGAGTGGTCATCAATGAGGATTTCATAAAAGAGTATGAAAAGATCTTTTTTAAAATATAAAGAAATTCTACCTATATTCTCTTGATTTAACCTCCTTTTCTCAGTCTTAAAAGGGATAATTTTCTGCATGCATTAGCCTTGAAAACCTCACATCTGGGGCTTAAATAAAATACAATTTCTCACTCAATTGAAAATATGAAAGCTTTGTTTTAGATTTACTCAGTGCAAAAATGACTTTAAAGTATTTTAAAGTGTTTAAAGTATTTAAAAGAAACACTACATCAACATCAAGACAATTAATTAATTGGTGGAAATCCAACAGGCAATTCTTTTTAGTCATCAACATGTGTATCCCAGGGCTTACTAGTTCTGTACATCAGAGGGCAAGGCCAAACAGGAAATTTCAAAAGGCCTAACAGAAGATTGTAAAAATAAAATCAAATAAAATATTCTTTTCCAACATGGTTACTGTTTTCCTGCCAAACAATTATTGACAAGCAGTTTAGGAAAAGAGTATTTTTTTGTTTGTCAATATGTTCTTTATTTTTTTCACAAGATACTGCAGATGGGATGCATTTTCATCATTTTTGAAAAACATAGAGAAAACAGGCATGACAAAGACCAAGAACAGCAAGTGAGTAAAATATTTAGAAGCTACTTTTACGGCACATTTTCCTTCAATGTGTTAACTGTTATGAAATACAAGTGGAGACAATGCAATGATAAAAGGTTTTAAACTATATAAAGGCCTCTTTTATTGCCTTAAGGTGCTGTTATATTTTCAGAATCTGGCTTTTATTATTAGTGCCAGCCCATCATCATTATTATAAATTAAAGAGAAGATCAATCAAAACTTAATGGTATAGCAAGGGATATAACAGCTAGAACAATGAAGATATGATGGCAGGTCATATTTCAAATGAACAAGATTAATACTTCAGATTTGGCTAGGTCTTGGCAGTCAATCTCATTTTGCCTAACAATCATGAAAGCTCTGTAGAATAACATTGTGTGAATTGCTGATCTGGTTTATTTGTTGCCAAGCCCTGTTGATTTTACCTTTGTAATATCTCTTGTATAGGCTTCCTTTGTTCCTCTGACACTGCCACTCTAATGTAAGCCTCTCATCATCTCAAGCCTTGATTAATTCAATAACCTGCTCATGTGTCTGCCTGCCTTTCCCTACTCTAATCCATCCTCTATTTAGCCACTAAAGTAATTTTCCTAGAGCACAGGTCCAATCATGTCACTTCTCTATTCGATAAATTTCTGTGGCTCCCTATTTGCTCCAGGATAAAATACAAAATCTTTCTGGCATTCAAAGCCCTTCATACCCTAGTTCCCTCATAATACTCCAGTCTTCTTATACCGTATGCCTTGGTATGTACTCTTTGAGCCAGTGACACTGGCCTCCTTGCTGTGACATCCATATGCTGGCCTCTCCCTCCTCAATTCCATCTCCTAGCTTGCCTTAAATCTGAAATAAAATCACAGGCTTCTATAGGAAGCCTTTCTCAACCCTTCTTAATTTGAATTCTTTTCCTCTACTAATTATTTTCTATTTATCCAGTATATAGCTTGCTGTATATACCTTGCATATATTTGTTTCCATGTTTTCTTCCTCCATTAGAATGTGAGCTCCTTGAAGGTAAGGACTGACTTTTGCCCCTTTTTGTATCCTCAGTGTTTAGCACAGTGCCTGGTTCATAGATGTGCTTAATAAAACCTTTGCTGCCTGACTGATTTGCTAAGTCGTAATTTACTAAATTGTGTCTAATGTCCTGAAAGTGTTAACATCCCTCTAAATATACACTGAGCTTCAGTGAAGAGGCCATTGGAAAGCTCCAGATAATCATTCATTTATTATATAGTTAATCTATCCCTACTCTATGCAAGGCACCACTCTATGTGTTAGGACAGATGAGAAAGAACAAAGGCAAAAGTAGAGACATATAAAACATACTTATTTAATATCTTCCACATAGATAAGGTGTAATTTATATCAATCCAAGCTATCCATCTACCTCTATAATATCAATATGTATACTAATACATACATATACATATATATGTCTGTTCAGAGGCATTGTGGCACATAGGATACAAAGCTGGCTTCGGAGCCAAGACCTGGTATCAAATTCCGTCTTTGACACAAACTGGCTATGTAACAATTGGCAAGCAGTAGCATCTCAGTGCTCTAGGCAACATATCAGAAGGTAGAGTTTTCTCATCTGGGCATTCCTGATACCATTGAAACCACAGGTCTAGTCCCTATCCGTATCCATGTATGTGTGTTTATGTGTGAGTATGTGGTATATTTGTGTGTGCATGTGTGTGTGTGTGTGAGAGAGAGAGAGAGATATGGATGGAGAAATGGCTTGAGGGAGAGAAAAGACCTTTATTTTTTACAAGACCAAATAAAAGATGATCAGAGTCTACCCTGTTTCAGATCTCTGTGGCCAACAACAAATTAGTCTCCTTTGCCTTCCCTTAAACACAACCAACTGTTTCCCTCTCCAAAGCCAGTTGCTGACTAGCTGTAAACCCACAATAGCAATACATTTTCTGTATAATGCTAGTGCCTACAGGGAATAGTTCATCTTTACAAGCCTACTTGTCAAATAAATATACTTCTCTATGTGCCAAGAGATGCTCCTCCTTGCCTAAGTTAGTAACAAAAGCATAGGGGAAAAGTTTTTTTTGCTTGTTTGTTTTTATTGATTTGTATTCTAAATTTTAATGAAGTTAATTTTCTTGCCATAACCAGTGTTAAGTTGCTGTGGTACTCATCAGTTTCAACCTGGTGTGTAGTATTTTTGGTCTAGTTTTTCTTGAACCTATGTAAGTACTTTCTTCTTCCTGTTCATGTTCAGTTCTGGTTTACTATCACAGTAACTCAAAAGGAAGAATTCTGAAATGTAGGGCAGTTCCATTCATGTGGGACTGAATAAGGGAGATCTATTTGAGGGGTTCCTCAGGCTTCTCATGAGCTACAGTTTAGCATCTTTTCAAGCTCAGGTGGGAACTGCACTTCAGCTTTAACTAAAGATGAAGAGAAGGAGATGGCATTGGTTTGGAAGTGACTTGGGATGTGCCGTTGGCCAGGGATAAACAGATTATCCGAGACATTCCAGAGAATCTTTTGATGCCTTTTAAGACAACTGTAGTGATCATAATTGGACCTACGGAGAACAAGGCCCTCTGAAAAATTCTGCCTTTTCTGTGTTCTCACAACCCTATTTTTTAACTTGAAGGCCAAACATTTCATCTGAGTACTGCTTTTGGGGTATGGCTTTCAGAGCTAAACAAATTTGTTGCATGCTGGATTAAATAGGACTTTTTTTTCTGGGCTGATCTGGAAACTTAACCACAATTTCTAACATCTTCCTCTGGGAAAATGTATTCCAAGTTCCAATCAGTTTATAAGTAAACTTTGAAATAAAATTCATTTGAAAATTTGTATTTCCACAATATTGTAAAACTATATCTTATAATGCTAGGTAGAACAGTGAATAGAGCACTCTACTTTAACTTAAGAAACCTGTATGTGAATCCAGCCTCAGATATTTATTTGCTATGTAATGATAAACATGTTAAATAATTCAATTTCAATTCAACAAACATTCATTAGGTTCCTACTATGTGGTAGGCATTGTGCTGGGACTACAAGGACACAAATGAAATAGTCTCTGCTCAGAAGGAATTATGTTATATTTAATATCTCAAGGACTCAGTTTCTTTATCAGTTAATAATACATAAAAATTTATCTCACAATGATAAAAAGAAAACATTTTGCAAACCTTCAAGTGCTATATAATTGTGGATTATTTTTGTCTTCACTATCATTGTACTGTTTAAAGAAAAATGTTAAGCATGCATTCTTGGACAACACAATGGATAGTTATCCTCAAAATCCAATTCCCACTTAAAAGGAGTTCTAAAACACCCAATAAGAAAAAGGAAAAAAGAGTAGTATATCTAAATACCACAGGGGAGTTGCTACAAGAATTAAATTGTGTTGAGTTAATTCATGTCTCTGAAGAGCCACATCTAAGCTATTTGAAGCTTCTCACTGAAAGGGATTATCTCATTCAATCTGCTTTAATTATAACAAATATCTTTAACTGGTATATACTAAGAAAGAATTAGAGAATCACCAGACCTCAGTTTTTTTGAGACATGCTTTGAAATAAGAAATAAGACATTGAAAATGTTAAGCTATCAGCTTCATTTCAGTTTAAGAAAATAAAAAATGATCTGCCATATTTTAACTGAAAATTGTATACTTTTCATTCTCATATTGTTTATTCCTTAAATTAATTTGTGATGTGCTCTCTCTTTTTCTCAATATATACACATATATGTATCATGATTAAAGAATCAGCTTAACAGCTCAGAACAATTACCAAATTTGTGAATTATAATTCCATTTAGTCATCTATTCCCAGGGCTAGTTTCTCAACAATTTGTTTTAATTAAGGGCATTTGGCTAAATTACAATAATAAATGAAAGTGTTTGTATTTTACAAGTAAGTTACTAAAATCTTATATTTCACATCATCATCTAATTTCACTAAATAAACTTTTATCAGTTAATAGCTCTGATCAGGTGAAAAACTTGAGTAAAATAAACACTAAACTTTTAGAATACAAGAGTAAACAACTTGTGGATGTATAAAAATTTAGAAAATTATTAATTATTTTTCTTTTACTACATATAAACACATTCTCCTTGGTTCGCTTCTTAGCAATGACATATAAACAAAGTACATCTTCTTACATCACATAATGTTATCATAGGTGAAGTATGATTATTTGTAGTTTGACTCATTCTGTTTGCTTTATTCTTATTTCACTTTTTCAAAAAGCAATGCTAAATTTTCAAAAGACTACTTGGATAATAAAGCATTTTAAGTATCATATTTGCTTACATAATGATCATTAAGTAAATTAATTTAAAATGGTGTACTTTATCACTGTGCTATACTACCAACATATGCACTATAGAAACTATCCACCCATAAATAGTTCTATGACTTAGAAATTCAAGGTAAACTAATTCCTTCTTTATTGGTTTCTGTTTTTTCACATTGTTTTCTTTTTTTCTTCCAATTTCAAGGATTCAACGGGACAATTTATTGCTTCAAAGACATTATTTGGTTCCAACTTTATTCAAGATTTGGACTTATCATATACTTTTTTCCCCTCTCATCAGCAGCCTCTTTGACAGATCTAAGATACGAAATAACAAGCAGTCAGTGTAATCACTTGTAAATCAAGTCCAAGGGTCCCCATGGCATCATGCTATGGAAGGTTATTACTGTTAAGAAAATGTCAGTTTAGTCAATGTATACAGGGCATCATTAGCTTCCTGGCTATATATGTCCAGATAATCTTAGTTATGAATTCCTTAGAATTCACAAAGATACAGTCACATTGCCAGAATTTTAGCTCAAACAGCAACCAAGTCTTTCTGGGTTGAAGAAAGATTTGTCTGATTTTTAGATCAATCAGACTCCAACCTCCATTAGACTAATTTCCTGCTATCTATCAATAATCCCAATTGTAGACATTGCTTACTAATGGTAATTTAGGAAAAGAAGCCATACACTCTTCTCCTGAACATCTATTATCATTGAACATGATAACTTGACTCAAGTTAACTATATCTAATCTCTAATCTTTATGACAAATTGTCCTATTTATTGCTACTGTTATTTATTATTCTCACAGGTATACTCTAAGAGGTTCAAGGAGTATGGGAGTAGATGCTGCCTTAGAGATAATCTAGTCCTACACTGTTATAGTTTGTCAGGCAGACAAAGAATTTCAAAAGGGGAAGTTCCTAGGCTTCCTTGTGGAGGAAAAATAAATATTTAGGGACAGACAGTGCTCATCAGAATTGCTAGCATGTATTGTCAACCTTTGTTTGAAAACAAAGAAGAGTAATGTAAGCCTTCTTTATGACCCTCACTTACATCAGGTCAGTCATTTAGGTCACTTTAACTTCTTGGTTCAAACCTTCTCATTGATACATAAGATAACTGAGTCCAATGAGGTAACATGCCTTGCTCAAGGTCAGAGAGCCATATGTGCTCCCCCAGACATTGCAGTAGGGTGGTTAGAAGTTCTATCACATTAATGTTGGCCAGCTGCTTGAATTTAAAGGTCTTGACAGTGACATTGTTCTTGAATTTCTGTAAAACATGACTCAAAGGTGGCAATAGTGAAATTATTCAAAAAGTTGTGCTGAAAAAATGAATTTGAACACTATAAGCTTGGCCCCAAAAAATCTTCTCTTTACCAAAGAAAGGATTACAAGAGTGGAATATTAAATATATTTTCAAAATAATTAATAAGTTGATTGGATTTTTTGAGCTATTGGTTTTTTTCCTCTATTTTTTTAATATTTGTTTTAAGAGATAGTTCACTTGGTAGGAGGTAACTTTAAAATGCAAGTGACATTTAAAAAAAGATAACAATACAAATAGCATTAAAACAGTTGTAATGTTTTTCTTTTCATATATTTGTCAATATCTCTGAAAGATAATTAAGGCAGTTTGGTTTAATAATAATAATAATAACAATATTAATAACTCACATTTCCATAGCATTTGAAAGTCAGTAAAATGCTTTGCTTCCATTATTTTATTTGATTCTCACAAAAATCATGTGAGATAAGAGCTCTTATTATCTTTTCTCAGAAGATGAAGAAATGGAGCTTCTGACCAGTTAAAGGGGATGTCCAAGGTAAATGCTGAAGATAAGATTTGAAGCTAGTTTTTTCTGAAGTGATTTGAAGCACTCTCTTCATTATATTATGATGCTTTTTCATGATCCTGCTTTTCTAGCAGTGAATGTACTTCAGTGGCATCTTTAACTTGTTTAACTTCTAGTCTCTGCCAATAATTCTGCTTTTCCAGAATAGGCTGATCTTAATTAGTACTGACAGTTAACAATTTATGCTTACTAAATAAAAATATTATCTTACCTATCCATGACTTGAGGGTGGGGAGCAGTACCCATGGTCAACAACATATTATATTTCTTACATGTATGTCTGACTTTTTCTGAATACTTACAGACAGTCCTTGTAAGTAGCTTCTGGTACTGAAGGTGGGATAGGTTTAGGAATATAGCATATGGTTGTGAATCTTCAATATCACCATGGACCTACCTCACCAACAAACAGTTATTTTATCTCACCTTTTCATACCCAGTTGTTGAGTGAAGTACTTACATTTGTTATACAAATCAATCTGAATTTATACTAAGGAAAACAGACATATGGTTCAAATTTCCTTAAAACTGCACATGGCTATAAAATTGATGAAAAACGTCCTTGGAAAAAATGTTTGGGATTCTACTCAACAAAAAATGTAAAAATAGCTCACAATGTTTGGAAAACTTCACACACATCTAAGTTTTCCAGTACTTTCACAAGACACAACTGAGCTTAAATCCTTTCAACGTTAAGAAATTATAACTAATCTTCAGCAATAAGCCATCTAAAATGATCTAGACAAATACCTTTACAAATTAAACTAAAGAAACAGATAATTATGTGGTAAATTCAGATCTATCCAGAAATCCATCATCAGTTTTAATTAGTTACAGATCCAGCCCTAGGGATAAGTAGAATGGGTAATGCACATTCATAGAGTGACTGAGTATCCTCTATAATGTACCAATTCTCCCTGAGATTTAATGTTTCCCAAGGTCAAAACCCATCCTATCTTTTTACCTTTATCTCTCACATATTCTCTACATCTTTTCTCTATTTATTATGTTTCTAACTCTTTTCAGAAATATCTTAACTTATTACAGAGAGGAAGGGAAAGGAAATTACAGAAAGTATAAAATCTGGAGTATACTCTTAGCTGACCTTGTGGAAAGAACTAATCACATATCATTCACTAAGTGTAGCCCAATGATGCCAAAACTTTGAGCCAAGAAGAAGCATCCTCTACCAGCAATAAAAAATTTAAAGAAAAAACCTTCCCCCCCAATTTGTTGTGATCACAACTTCCTATAAAAACTTATAATATTTTCTTTTTTTCTCTCTAATGGAATTTGCCATGGTCTGCCTCATGTTATAAATGACTTTATTCTTGTTTATTTCCACTACTACACCAATAGCTCTATGAATGTAGGATCTGCATCTTACTCATCTTTGTTTCCCTGACAACATGGGTTATATCATCTGGCTCAAAATAGGCTGTTTCATGAGTGGCAATAGTATCCAAAATTCTGTATTACCATGACAAAATCAGATTCCTTAGATAAATGATATGACCTCCCTCTGCTCAATCTGATATAATGAAAAAGATGTAGATCGAGAATAGTAATATACTGAATTTTGTGTTATAGTACACTATAAAATATCAGGTTCCTAGTGTAATCATTAACACAACTTCAGTTTTGCATAAATTTATATAGCACAGGCATACTTCTAAACTTAACGTAAATATTTTAAAACAGCAGCAAAATAATACATACAATGCAGAATAATGAAAATTATTTGCATAGCTTTGAAGCCTTGCCCAATGACACTCTCTGCCAAAGGTTGAAAGGGTTTTTCTTTTTATTCCTCTTTTTTGTTTTTATTTATTTAGTTTATATTATTTTTATTTATTTTATTATTTTTATTATTTTATTTATATTATTTTTGGCCAGGCAACTGGGGTTAAGTGACTTGCCCAGGGTCACACAGCTAGTGAGTATCATGTATCTGAGGTCACATTTGAACTCAGGTCCTCCTGACTCCAGGGCCAGTGCTCTATCCACTGTGCCACCTAGCTGCCCCCTTTTTATTCCTCTGAACCCTAAAAGCACTTTCTCTTATGTATCTATTACATTATACACAGCATTATAATTATTTTTATTACACCTTTTATATCCTCTGTTATACATTGTTTTTTTTTTAAGAGAAAGTTTTAGTCTAATTAAGATTTGTATCACCTGTATTTCCCAGCATAATACACTGCACACCAGGAATCCTCAATAAATACAGGATGAATGAAACCTATAGATATTAAGTGCAGTTAGTTCTTCACCAAACTGAAAAAGTCCAGAGAAAAGACCTCAGTAATATTATTACAATGGATACTGAAGAGTGGTTTTTGCTCTCATTCATTTGAACAAATTCAGAGACACTAGATTGATTCATATAACCACCACTGCTTGTCTTAAGGGCTCTTACTCTGGTTCATTTCCATAGACTTCAAATGTGTAATATTAATCTTATAAGTGATTATACTACCTCATTTATCTCTTTAATATCTATCACTTATATCCTCATCAATTAAAATTATATATCTAATTAAATTCATATTATAGTATAAATTTAGTCGTCTAAAACTACAGGTTTTTTGAGGTATTCTGACTTTTCCTATAAATTATTTTTATTAAAACTATTTTAACACTTCAATGTGAGAAAAAAGTATTTTCCCCCAAAGTGATCAAGAAAAAGGAAAAGGAACTCGATTTACAAAAATAATTATAGCAGCTCTTTTTGCGGTGGCAAAGAACTGGAAAATGAAGGGATGCCCTTCAATTGGGGAATGGATGAACAAGTTGCAGTATACGATTGTGACGGAATACTATGGTGCTATAAGAAATAATGCACAGGATGGTTTCAGAAAAAAACTGGGAAGACAGATGAATTGATGCAAAGTTAAGTGAGAAGAACAAGGAAAATGTTGCACACAGTGACAAGAATCTTGTACAACAATTAACTGTGAATGACTTAGCAATTCTGAGCAATACAATGATCCAAGAAAAAACCAAAGGACTTATGATAAAAAATACTATCCACATCCAGAGAAAGAACTGATGAAGTCTGAATGCAGATTGAAGTACACTTTTTTACTGTATTTTTCTTTTTTTATGTTTTCTTTTGCAACATGGCTCATATGGAAAAATGTTTTGCATTACTACATATATGTGCATATATGTAGTACATTACTACATATATATATACAAATATGCTTGCCTTCTCAAGGAGAAGGGTAGGGAAAGAATTTGAAACTCAGTTTAAAAAAATAATGCTAACTTTTTTACATGCTATTGAGAAAAAATTAAATGTTTGAGGTGAAAAATTAAAAAAAAAATTCAACTACCTCCCTATAAAACAAATATTTTTTTCCCCTTTGTGCATCTTCTTGAAACTCTTCCCTCCAAAAGCCAGTCCCAAGAACTATACTTTGCTACAAGGGAGTAAATTGAAATTTATGCATTCATTCAAATAATCAATTATTGACATGCAACATATTGTTTCTTTATTTAAATTTATTTATTTTTGGTTTTCAACATTCACTTCCACAATATTTTGAGTTTTAAATCTTTTCCCCCTCTCATTTCTTTCCACCCTTACAGTGTACAGTCTGATATAGGCTCTATTTATACATTCATGTTAAGCATATTTTCCCATTAGTCATGATGTAAAGAACAATTAGAACTATAGGGAGGAACCATAAGAAAGAAGCAATAAACCAAAATAACAAAGGAACAGGACAGCAAATAGTATGCTCCCATTTGCATTCAGATTCCATATTTCTTTGGGTATAGAACATATTGTTTTAGGTACTAGAAACTGAAGAAGAATAAAGAAATGAAATGTTATTTTAGGATGATATAAAAAAATCAGAAATAGACACAGTATAAACCATTCAAGGAATGGGCAAGAGAATATATTTTTTAAGGTGGATAATGCTGATGAAATAGCATCAATACTAAAGTGGGTGGGAAGATTCTGATCCACTAACAGAATGTTTCCTAGTTATGTCTACTTCTTGACAGGAGATAGTGTAGAAATTGTAATAAATTAAGGAACTTTTGAATTTTAACATGAATAAAGGAGACAATCAGTAGAAAAAGGAGAACAATAAGGGAAATATGCCTTAAAACTTTTTAGTGATGAAATGCAATAATAATAATATTGGCTTATATTTGTACAGCATTTTAAGATCACAATGAAGTTTATTTAATTCAACTTTTACAGTAATACTGTGTGGTAAGTCTTAAGCAGTACCTATATTTGGTACAAATAAAGAAACTGAAGTTAAGCGACTTTCCTAAGGTCACATTGGTACACCAAGACAAAGCTGCAATCCAAACCAAGCTCTTTTAGCTAAAGACTAGTGTTCTTTCATATAAACCACCTGAAAGTCATGGATAACAAAACTATTTAAATTATAATAAAATTGTGTTTGTTCACTTTAGTGCGGATGTATATTTTTCTATCAAAAATACTTAATTGTGACACTTCTAATGAATCACTTTTACCAGTCAATAAAGATTTATTAAGTACCTTCTACATGTGAGATACTGTGCTAAGTGCTGATGATACAAAGAAAGGCAAAAGACAGACTTTATCCTTTTTATTTAAAAAATGCAGAATTTGTATGAACAATATGATCTTCTGTTAGTGAAGCTTTTTAAAAATAAAACCATTTTATTTAAACATTTAGATCACATTAAGTATCTTGTACTTTTTTCTTAGCCCCAAATATGGATGCATTTTGAATGTTACAATTTTCTACATTTTTAATTTTTGAATGTGCACTCTAACTTTGAATTTCATAAATTTATTAATATACGTAGAATGTAAAGTTCTCAGAACAAATAATATGGAATATTAGGAACATTCCCAAAATGTCAGAGGGGATAAAAGGGTGTGTTTATTTTTGTATCTGTAGTCTGAAACTGAAATTTCACCTTTAACCATTAGAGAGCAGCTATTTTCAAACTTCAAAAAGTAGCATGCCAGTGATGTGGCCTGTTTTCTTTTCCTCGAGGCCAAATCCTGGGTCAACACTTGTTAGTAGCCTTTTATGTACAGTAAATAAAAAGGTTATTCCTGTCCCAAACTGAGATTTTTGTTAAAAGTATCCAGAGAAAAAAGATAAAACAAGCAAATCTAATTTGCATCCTACCATGATCAAAAACAAAGACTTCACATTTGTCTGCTGAATGGGGAAGAAAACTGAGACAAAAGACAAAAAGAGAGTTTCTCAGTACAATTCTATTCTTTCTCCATCTATCACAACTACTGCCATTTTTGAAAGATCAGGTGAAGAAAGTCATGGGCTAGTCAATACTGTCTTCCTATTAAGGTAGAATCTTACATAAAAATCAATATTAAAACTTAACAACCAAATAAAACTAGAAGAAGAAAAAGCCCTACTGCTCGTAGGACCATAAGAAGTGAAAAAGAGCATACATGGAACTAAAAGAAGGGTGAGAAGACAGGCCAAAATTAAATCATTAGGATCTTTTTCATTAAAAAGGAATATTCTCCATCCTAAAGCATATCAACTTATTATTGTGTTACATAGAACTGCAAAGCCATGCTTTCACAAATCATCATACTACCATAGCTTAAAAAAAGATATATGTGTTACATCTAATAAATTTTAAATTGTTCAATTGCTATATAATATGTTATTCAACGTCACAAGTGATCCATTAAATCAACAGATGACTATGATATCTTCATGTTTCTTTTGCATAACTGAACTACTAGGGGCAGTTTGAGAGGGAATGATGAATGAAGGATGAATAGCATTCTGATCATTTTCGGTGATGTGGAAAAATAATGAATGAATTGAAGATGTAGAATTTATTTCCTTTAAATCTACTTAAAATCTACTGCAAAATCTCCATATTGTTTTATGGATACATTCATAATATAATTTGAGTAATTTCATAAGAAATTTAATTTGAAAGATAAAGTAAGTTCAGTGCTTTCATTTGTTCCTGTCAAGTATGTATGCTACACACTATAAATGATGGATAAGACATTAAATACATTATCTGTTCTCATCTTTAGAAACTGTATGGTGCAACTGACAGCAACTGTAATCAAAGGCCTAATCCACTGTATAGTTAGCGTATGCAAGTATCCACACTGCTAAATTTATAAATGGACTAATGCTAAGGAAAAAAGAATAGTCTAGTCACCATAGACCATTCAGTATTTCCTTGTTTGTTGTCGCAGACATTGGGAGACCCAAAATCCAAACCTTCCTTTACTAAACTATTATAAGAAATGTTTTATTTCTGCTTGGCTTTTGAATGAAAACCTGACCTATGAGTGCATCTTTTTCTGTCTTTCTGATGAAGGTATATATTAATTTTATTCTTAGCAACACATTCCAACAGATACGGAAAAGAAAGTTCTTTCACCAAAGTCCTTTGCATTGACAAATGGTTTAACATCAGAAATTGATATGATTTTATCAATGGAAATGACATTAAGGAAAATGCATTATCATCTGCTTCGCTGCTGCCCCCTAAGCACAACAGTACCTTTCCATCTGACTTGCAGTTGAAGTTTTCCATATGTATCATCTTTCCCATTAGAAAAATAACTATCATATTGCCTTCTCTCTTCTCCAACTTGAACATCTCTAGTAGTAAAGGTATGAATGAATTTCCCTATCCTTTTTACTGACTTAATTTGTACAAAAGATAAGGATTTCATTTTAAACCTTCTTCATTTCAAGATGACATTTTCCTGAATATGTTACAGAAACAATTATGCTAATGATGCATTTGGTTATGGCCAATATAGTCAATGCTAACATCAGATTAATATGAACAATAGACATATACATATGCCAAGATGCAAAGTTATTACAAAGATACAAAGATAAAAAAATGTATATGGGATTGAAAAGCTTTTTCATGAACAAACAAGAGAAATAAGAAGGGAAGCAGTCAATTGGGAAAAGTAATTTAGTTAAATATATCTCATAAAATAGGTAATTAATAAAAATATAGAAGTCCAAACACTATTCTCCAATAAATAAATAATGAAATTATGTATCAGAGAACAAAAGATATCAATAAAAAATTTTTAAAATCTAAATTGTCTAACTGATTGAAGATATTGGAATGGAGAGCAACCTCACAGTTACTGAAATCTCAGAGAACATAGAAAAACAAAAGAATCTGGACATGATGGCTCAGAAAATTTAAGTATTTTCTGAAGAATTATTAGAAAACAACCACTGAAATACCAATATAAGCATTCTACAGAATACCTTTCTTGCTATTCCTCTGCTTTCTGAGCCATGACTATTTATTCCAGACTCCATGCATGGCATAGACTACCCACTACCTATTCTCCATGTGTTGAAGCTCCTTCTAACTCAAGAGCCATAAAACATTTCTTGATCTAAGGGAAAGTTTCCTCTTCCTTCTCAAATTTTCATAGTATCTTGCATACCTCTATTGTACTCATCTTTCTATCTGTTGTGTAGTATGTTTCCCCCCACTGCATCACACTGCCATTCTGTTATGTTTGTTATTATTTACTATCATTTCAAATCTTCATATTCATTCAAATTACAACATGCTTTTTTGTGAACTGAGAATTGGATCTATTTTGTCACATAAAATGCCATATATTCTTAGAAGTATAAATAAATGATACAAAAGGTAATGACGGTTAATAGTAGTGTTATTATTCATATTGAAATGGATCTTTCAAGAATATTTTAGCTATATGCTTTAATTTAAACTTATTATGCATGTAAATCTATTTTGTTTGGAGCCTTTGAATTAATGGTTCAGAGTTGAAATATGATAAAAATAATGGGAAAAAAGTAACCTTAGCACTACTGTCTACCATAGTGTACCTTTATAGCTTGTGAGAAGACTCCAATTGGAAAACATATATGTATGTGTGTGTATAAACGTATGTGTCTGTATGTATACACACACATATATACATACATATATACTTTAAAAGTTTTCATATGATGCATGTTGGACCTTCTAGGACTGAGATTATGGAACCGTTAGCTATTTAAGCTTATATTTAAATAGAAAAAAATCCTATTATTCATAAAAAATGGCAACCAAAAGACAGATGCAATGTTAGGAAGTAGTTTAAGTTTTTAAAAAAGTTTGTTTTTTCACTAATGCACTACTTTTAATGAACAAGAAAGGAAATAAGTATGATATATGTATATCATAACCATTTTAGTGTCTAATGTTTAAATGAATGAAATCACAGTAGTTGAAGTTTTAAAATCAATTAACAGTTTGTTTATTGATTGGGGGGACAGTGTAAAACAAAATGTAAACTTTTATTAGAAATAGGAGAAACATAGTTACTACTCTTTTTGAAGTGACTTTCAGGGTCTTACTTAAGTTGAAGGATGGCTCTAGGATGAAATTAACATGCTTCCCAGCAAACATCCTTATTGAGTACATAAAAATTATTTAAAAAGGGCAAGGCACTGACAAAATAAGTTCTATTGAAAATCCATGACAGTATAATATAAAAAGAAATCTGCTATAAATTGCCTAAAAAGAAATGTCAGTCATTATAGTTTGTGAAGTACTGCAGGTGTAGAAATTCATCCAAAAGGAGAGTCACACTATTTTGTGTGGATTTACTCAGTTCATAAGAACAACCTTCTAAATACAAAACAAAGACATGCATACAATATTTATCACAATGTTATTTGAAGGAAAGAGATCACATTTCCTAATCCAAATAAAGTGAAAATGGTTCTTCCAATTTGAGGTCCATAAAATACCTATTAAAGATAAAAGCAGGTTATTTACCTATATTGGACATGAGGAGATGCAATACTGTGCGACAACGAAATAGAAATTTTAGTGATGGAAAATCATCCTCTTTCCCTCTTGATAGTATAATAACCTTTTAAATCATGTTTGACAGTTGTAAGTTGAGTGAGCTGGCAGCCCTATAAAATCCATGTGGTAATATATGTGGTAAACCCTTTCTGGGGCAGTAATCTCACTGCTTTGTCTAATAGCTCACACTTCATGTGGCCTACTTGTTCCCAAGAGACTTATTTGACTGCCTTTGCTGAGCCACTGGTTGCTAATGTTCCTTATTATGAGGAAAGCAGGAAAGTGCCTTGAGGCAAATGCTACTGAGCTAGAGGTGCAACCACCAGCCAACCTTCTGTGTTTTTCTTTTTTTTTTTCTTTTGGAGACTATAAAATATGCACATTTGTTATATAAAGGAGGTTCTTTGTGCTTCAAAAAACAATCTGACTGTGAGATTTACTCTGCTCCAATTGCTAATCTGACAAGCTCCATCTGGTAAGCAGATCCTTTATGTCATCATCACCTTAAATCTCTGAAAGAAAGTGGACACTAGTGGAATATGTCCATAGCAAGTCCTTATGCCTAATGAGGTAGCATATTTATGGATTAAACTTTAAGAACACCTAGGAGAATGTTGAGTGTAAAGTGAATGTGAAGAAATAGTGATTCATTAGTTCATTTTCCTTCAGTTAGCATTTCAATCTCATGTGGACAGAAATCCCCACCATCAAAATCTGCTGTGTATGTGGAAGTCGACTCAAAACATGAAATGCTAGGAAAATAATGTGTTATTTTTATACTAACTACTCTCAACAAAAAATCATACATTTTCAACTGTTAACAAGTCACATTAAAAAAGAAACCTCAAATCTTCCAATTATGTTTCTGAACTATTCATTTGAAATAGTCATAAAGGCCATAATTGCTCAGGATGTCCAACTTCTTTTATATTCATATTCATTCAACATATGTTCACTGACCTTTATTCACTCATTCATTCCACAAGTACTTAGAAAGTGTCTACTTCAGATTTTTGTTGTTGCTCACACGTTTCCATAATGTCTGACTCTTCATGACCCCCTTTGGGGTTTTCTTTGCAAAGATACTGAAGCAGTTTGCCATTTCCTGTTTCATATCATTTTACAAATGAGAAAATAGACAAATAGGGTAAAGTGACTGGTGCAGGGTCACATAGCTAGTAAGTATCTGAGGCCAGATTTGAATTCTGGTCTTCCTAACTCCAGGCCCGGACCTTTATCCATTGTACCACCAACATGACAGGGTAATTGCTTATGTGCAACCTCTACTTTTATGTGTAACCTTATAAATATTAACTTTATTGATATTTTTTCCGATAAATAACACCTTAGTATCTCAGAATTTTGACAATGGAAGGGGCTATACTGATTATCTATATCCTTCATTTTACAGTTGAAAAAACTTAAGCCCAAGGCTCTAAAATGGCTTATCCAAGCATCTTGCCACATCTGGTGGCACAACCAAGACTACAGCCCAGGTTCATTACTCTGTTTCTCATACCAGGTTCTTCTTAGTAACACTACCAAAACTAGTCTGCACTGACTAGGTTGGCTTATTGCATAGATTGAAACTATGAAAGGCTTATGTGTTTGTTATTCTTTATGAAATTTCTATTATTTATTTTAAACTTTTTTTAAATTTTGAGTAACAAATTCTCTCCCCCTGTTGAAACCCTATCACACCCATTTGAAAAGGAAAGCAATGTGGTATCAATTATACATGTGAAATCATGCAAAATATAGTTTCTCCTATGATCCATGTTGCAAAAAAAGCAAGAAAAATAAAGTTAAAAAAGTACACTCAGTTCATCATTTCACTTTCTGAAGGTGGATAGCATTTTTCATTTTGAGTCCTTTGTAACGTCTTGTATCACTGTCTTGATCAGAGTAGCTGTCTTTCATAGTTGATCATCTTTACAATATTTCTGTTACTGTATACAATAATCTCCTGGTTTTGCTCACTTCACTCTACATCAATTCATATAAATCTTCCCAGGTTTTTCTGAACCCATCCCCTCATTTTGTCATATAGCACAGCAGTATTCCATCACAATCACACACCACAACTTATTCAGCCATTCCCCAATTGATGGGCAACTCCTCAATTTCAAACTATTTGTCACCACAAACAGAGCTGCTATAGATATATTTGTATATATAAGCCCTTTTCTTTTTTCTTGATTTCTTTGGAATACAGATGTAGTGGTATTGCTGGGCCAAAGGATGGACAGTTTTATAGCTGTTTGGACATAGTTCCAAATTGTTCTCTAGAATGGTTGGATTAGTTCACAACTCCACAAACAGTACATTAGTGTCCAAATTTTTCCACATCTCCATCATTTGTCACTTTTCTTTTCTGTCATGTTAGTCAATCGGAAACATATGAGATGATACCTCAGAGTTGTTTTAATTTGCATTTGTCTAATCAACAGTGATTTAGAGCATTTTTATATGACTATAGATAGCTTTGATTTCTTCGTCTGAAAACTGTCTATTCTTATGCCTTGACTACCAATTGGGCAATAGTTCTAATTTTCATAAATTTGATTCAGTTCCCTATATATTTGAGAAATGAAGCCTTCATCAGAGAAACTTGCTCTAAAGATTTTTTTCTCAGTTTCCTACTTTCCTTCTAATTCTGCATCAGTCTGTTCAGGCAAAAACTTTTAAATTTCAGGTAATCAAATTTTTCCATTATATTTCTCATGTTTCCCTCTATCTTTTGTTTGATCATGAACTATTCCTTTATCCATAGGTCTGACAGGAAAATTTTCCCATGCTTTTTTAATTTGTTAATGATGTTTTTGCTCAATTGTTTTAAATTGTGTCCAACTCTTTGTGACTGCATTTGGGTTTTTCTTGGCAAAGATCCTGGAGTGGTTTGCCATTTACTTCTCCAACCTGTTTTACAGTTGAGGAAACTGAGGCAAATAGGGTTAAGTGAATTGCCCAGGGTTACATAGCTAGTAAGTATTTGAGGCCAGATTTGAACTCAGGAAGATGACTTCCTGACCACAGGCCTAGCACTCTAAACACTGTACCACCTAGCTCCCTTTGATTATGATATTATCCCTTATGCCTTAATTACGTACCCATTTTGACCTTATTCTTGTATAGTGTGAGACGTTGATCTATGCCTAGTTTCTGTCAAATTGCTTTCTGGTTTTCCAAGTAATTTTTCTCAAAATGTGAGCTCTTTCCCCAAAAGCTTGGATCTTTGGAGTCATCAAAACACTAGATTACTATGGTCATTTACTACTATTTATTGTATTCCTAATCTATTCCAATGATCTACCACTCTTTTTCTTAGCCAGTACCAGATTGTTTTGATGATTACCACTTTGTAATACAGTTTGGAATCTGGTACTACTAGGCTGCCTTCCATTTCAGTTACTCTTGCAGAACTGTTTTCCCATTCCTTTTTTATTCTTTGTTATAAAAAATTTCTTCAGAGAATGTAGGTGACATAAAAGTCAAACATCAATTTGTTATTTAAAATGAAAGCAGTTTTCAAAAATTTGAATAAAATGAATGGTCTAGGTTTAACACAGATATCCAGTCTGAATAAAAGGGGTAAAGCTGTTTATTCACTCCCCAATATTATACTTTATACATATAACATCAATTTCAAGACCCTCTCCCAGTAGTATAAAGATTCTTTGAGAGGAAATAGAATGTTGGGAAATGGTAGTTTAACTTCTATTTTGGAGTTTATTAATTGTGATATTTATATAGCGACTGATTAGTACTGAGAAAAAGAACAAGGAAATGTCTTTAGTGAGATAACTATTTTGACTCTTTTCTTGCAAAGAAACATTTGAAGACAGATTTTGAGGAGTAATTTTATTTGGTTTCTGAGAAAGCTGACTGGTAGGGCAAAGTTTCCAGTATTAAGAAGTCACCAACAGCAAAGAGGGTTAGAAGTGACTCTGTTATCTTTCTCATAGTTGATACATTATAAATTCTTATTTATGTCTATATTTTATTTTTGGTTCTATGTTAACAAATTGTATGACTGTCACAATAAATCATATATACCTTGATATGTATTTAAACCTAGGAAATTAAGGATGTCAATGTAGAAAGAAAAAAGGGAAAGTTTTTGGGAGGAAAGTTAATTTATTTCATATTTAATTATAATAATATTTAATTAGTTGGGATGGAGCTGAGAGCTAATTGATTAATCAATGAGAGAAGTTGTAATGTTTGTAATTAATGAAGAAATATAAAAATATATTCCTGGACTGCCTTAGAAACCATGAACAAGATGAATAAGAGAATGATCCAAAAGCATTGGCTAATCATTAAGGTGTGGGGATTAAAACTGCAAACTGATTTCATGCCATGAAGAATTTAAAGACATCTTAGATCTTGATTAAAGAACAGAAAATAAATTTTGAAACTTCTTTGGGCATACTCTAAGTCATTTTCTGAATAACACTTTAACCACCTGCTGATGAAGATGTCAAAGAATTTATTTCAGTAACTCAAATGCAAATTGTTTTAGAATCTGATGACATTCAACATATTTTTCAATAAATACATAAAAACTACAATTCATTTTACAGCAGTAAAGGTGATGGAAATATTTCTTGTTTCATATTTCCTTTTCCCTGAATTTGGCATCTGAATCACCAAAATATTGGAAAGTTCCAGAATAACCTTGGGACCTAAATGGCCAATGCCAAGACTCTATCTGTGTGTTTATGTGTGTTTGCATGTGTGTGTGTGTGTGTGTATGTGTGTGTGTGTGTGTGAGAGAGAAAGAGAGAGAGAGAGAGAGAGAGAGAGAGAGAGAGAGAGAGAGAGAGATGAGGTTAGATGGAGTTATATGAAAACTTTGGTCCTTTATAAATTTGTTACCAGAAGAGAGAAGAGGGTAACTTAATTAATTATCATGGAAGGTCTAATGAACAGCAGTTAAACAGAGGCAGCAAAAAGATAAATCAGGTTTGGAATAAGAAAATGTGGCTTCAAATTGTGGTTCTGTCATTTACAAGTGTAAATGATATTGGATAAGTCACTCAAGAACCTGTTTAGACCTCAGTTTCCTTCATGGTGTTGGGCTATATGTTATCTACTCTAAAATGCTATGAAATTCCTGAATCATTGATGCAGGAAATATGTTATTAAAATAATTAATATTCTAATTTCAGTATTGAAAACCTGATATGGAGGCAGTGTGGTGCAGGGGGGAAAAAGCACATGCCCATAGGCATAAATCACATCTGAACTGCTTATTTGACAGAGTTGTGAAGAAAGTACTTTGTAAACTATGAAATGTCACGGATAATAATGATGAAGATGATTATGACAGTGATAATGATGATGACGGTGATGATGTCAAATGTTTTTATTTTGTGCTGGACTAGAGAATTCATTAGTGTGGTGATCCTACAGTGTAGAAACTACTTCCACTAATACAGATGGGCAACTTATTCATAACAACTGATATTCTTAGAAAGTTGCCTAAGGCACTTGCCCATGATCACACAGTATATATGTGTCAGAGGCAGAACTTGAGGTAAAGTCTTCCTGACCAGAAAGCTGATCCTTGTGTCTAGACACTAAACTATACCACCATACAATGGCTGTTGAACAGTGACAAAATTGAGAAATAATATCTTAATGGAGGGTAATGATTCTTTGTCTTCTATCAAACTGAATATATCAGAATGTCCTATTTATCATACCTAACATATTCTTCTATTCCACCCTACAAGCCACAGTGTTTTTATAGCTTAGAAAATACAGAATCAAAAATTCCAAAAGCTGCTATAAAAATAACCTCTTTAAAATTAGAAAGAACAGATGGAAAGGGCCGCTAAACTCATCCTCCCTACATTTTACTTAATTAAGTTAGAAGAAATAGCTGTTGTTTTGGTTCCTTGCCTAGATTTTCAGTTGGAGCCTTCATTAAAAGCTAGTATTGTTAAGCTTAAATTCTAGGTGGCTCATCTGAAGTAGAGCTCAACTCTCTTTATCGCTTATATCCCTGTGCTAGTCTTAGACAGCTTTACATAAAATGCATCTGTAGCCTAAATAGGAACAATACGGAAATTTTATTCCCAAAGCCCCTTTCTCTCTCCCTTAAGAAGACAATTCACTTAAAGTAAGTCTTAATTTATTTTTGGCTCAGGTTTTATGCTAAACTGCTGAGGTAATCGAAACTGTTTATAGCATGTATATATTTGTATATAGGTATATCATGTGTATGAACATGTCTACTATAACTAAAACAAACAAACAATATACTAGCTAATTTCCTATGTAAGAAAACCCAAGTGCATTAATTAATTAGGGTTCTATTTACATTTTGGGTGCTTACTGAAGTTATTTATACAGCTGACCTAAACTCTTCTATCTTCATTATGGTAACTGTCTTTAATCAATGAATTATGAATTTAAATTTGAATAGGATTTAAATTTTGTATTTTATAGCATTTGATCAATATTTTCGTATACATACATGTGTAATGAAAACAGTGGGTTTTCTATACACCAGCACAAGTTGAGGGTGTGGCTTTGGTAAAGAAAAGTGTCATTTCTTCCTCAGAGACATGAGGAAAAAAGGAAACAATGACGTATAAATGTAGAGTGCTTTTGAAGTACAAAATTAAGAGAGAAATATGAGATTATGATGGAGGGTCTATTTTTTGAGCAAAGTAGTAAAAAAGTTCTGCTGCTGAGGGGGATGTGGAAGGGAATATTCTAACAGACCTACGGAAAGAAGAGATTTAGAATTGCTCCTACTGGGTTACTTCAATCAGGAAGAATAAAAACTTTGCTGAGCAGCCCACGAGGATCTCAATGAAGATTTTATAACATAAATTTTTGGTGGACCAGTTGACTGTGTTCCTGTTTCCAGAACCTTTTAGTAGTATGCAAGGAGTAGCAGAGAAAGCAGAGTAAGCCAAAGTTGGGAATCTGCAAGCCAAAAATGGTGACAGCACAAAGGGGTAAGGGATTTCAGAGTGGTGGATAATGAATAGCTGAAATGGTAAAATATAATGTCAAGATTATAAGGGAGAAAAGTCAAACCAAAGCAGGGGTGATGAGCTAACAAAATGGTGGATGGATTAAAGATTAAAGTGTGAACAAAAATAATTTTCTAATAAATGAGTCAGAGGGAGAGATTTCTATTCATATAGTTATGATCAGAGATGTGAACTGTAGAGTTCAAGATTCTTGAGGCATAGCAGAATTATGTGTGATAGTGAAGATGTGACCATCCTTGTGAAGAAACTGCTGTAGAGAGAACAAAGAGGTTGGCTAATGAACCAGGAGGCCAGGGAGTATGAAAGGGACATTGAAGTGTATAGTGTATATTCATGATCAGAGGATCACCATCATGTATGCTGAAGTGTCTGAGTACAAGGGGAATACATGCCCCACTTCCTTCATATAGTAAGGAAGGCAATGAGTCAAGAATGGAACTATTAACTCAAAGAGGGAAAATGACCTGAGGGTCAGATCTGGACTAGGTGATACAGAATAAATCTAAAAGAGGAAAGCCTGCTGAGCGATGGTGAAAAAGGGATATGACTATAAGTAGTAGTGAGTTACCCAATCTTCAGCCACTGCATTGTAAACAATGTGTGAAGGAGCACCCACAAAAGAGGAAGCAGACAGAGTTGCAATATCTTCTACTGAGAGCCAGGTATTTTTAAGTACCAAAAGCTAAAAAGATTTTAGGATGAAAAGTTCCCCATTCCCCTCTTGAATACAACACAGTATCTCACTTTTTTTTTTTTTTACTTTCAAACACAATTGGAGAAATCATTTGATTTTACAATAAGTTTTCTAGGCATGGCAAATATCTTGAAGTGAAGAAGACATGCAAAATTTCTTTCACCCTATTTTTGTTGTGGGCAGTTTGTGCCTTGTTAACTAATATCTTCTTACTCAGGTTTTCATATGGCAACAGTATATGAATTAAGATTTTTAGAAAATAGAGTTTGAAATTTCTGCCTACTAAAACTAAGTTTCCTAATATCATTTGAACATAGCTGCTAGACCCTAATTCTCAAATTTTTGTAGGAGAGAAATCACTAAAACCTAGGAAAGCACCTATGTGATATAAAGATCACTAAATCTGCTTGCTCCTGCTGAGATGTATGACTTCAGTCAAATCATTTGATCTCTCTGAGTTTCAATTTCCTCACCTATATATGAAGTTGATTACTAGATGACATATGTGGCAAAGGCTTTTACAACTCTAAAATTCCATGATTAAGTGATAGTGAAAAACAGCAGGGAAAAATGGACTCCAACAAGTCTCCAGAGGATAAGAAATCTTCTTCTGGCTTCTCCCTCAACAACAAGAAGAAGAAAATGCCTGGTATTTAACAAAAGAGCAGTTTACCATTTCTTATGAATGATTTTCAAAGGAACCTGTAACCTGATATAGAAGAAAGAAGAATTTTCAGGGAAGATCGCTATTGATGATTAGAATAGAGTTTTGGTTTTGGAACATAAAGAGCTAGACAATTAGAACAACAGAAAAAGTGGGCATCTCTGGTTTTCACAACAACATTGTACAATGATCAACTGTGAATGACAGCTAATCTCAGCAATATGAAAAATGCTATCCATCTCTAGAACTGGAGTCTGCATACAGATGAAAGTATATTTTAACTTCATTTTTCTTGTTATTTTTTAACTTTTGGTTTATGTTTTCTTTCACAACATGAATAATATGGAAATATGTTTTGCATGACTATCCATGTATAACCTACATCAAACTGCTTGCCTTCTCAAGGAAGGGGAAGAGAGAGAGGGAGAAAATTTGGAAGTTAACATTTTTAAAAATGAGTGTTAAAATTTTTACATGTAATTGGGAAATATTTAACAAAATAAAGTATATTTTTGAAAAACAGCTGGCCACTCCTTTAACACACACACACACACACACACATACACAAGAAAACCTCTGATTTATATCTGAGATCCTTAGGCACTTAGTTCTTTCTGTTTATGGATAATAATCCAAATTCTATCTTTTCCTCTAAATTCTTATTTTACAGGCCTTTTGTTATTTGTGTTGCTTGTTATAATTTCTTTCTGAGGATTTTCCATATCTATGTTGTGAATGTTCTGACATTCTCTGGAATTCCTTCCCTAAAAAAGTTTCATTTCACTTTCAATGGACTCTAAGTATGAATGGCCTTGGCAAGTTCTAAAACCATTTATCATTTGATCAGAGGAGTCTTTGCTGAGCAACCACAAGCCCTACCTATGTTATTATATAACAAAGTCATTCATGCAATTCCTTGTTTCTCACACTTCCTGATTAGTATTTTTCCAACCTTCTTTTTCCACTTTCCAGTCTCCCTAATATGCCCACAGATATCAGTGTTTGCTCCTTTCCCAACCTGATATATTTTTACTTTCAGACTACATTCAGTCCAAGAACATTCTCTTCAGTTCTTTTGTTTGATTACTCTTCGTTAAAACATAACTACATCCCCCACTTCCTTACACACACACACACACACACACACACACACACACACACACACACAGGTTTTTGTTTTTGTCTTAAAAGCAGAAGAAAACTAAAAGCTATTTATTCTCTCATAAGTGAAGAAAAGTCTGATGTATAAATAGGGGTGTACATTGAATATATTCCAGGATGAAATTTACAAAGGCAAGACCTGTTCCAACCTTCCATCTCACTAATAACTTTACTATATATTTTAGTGTTGCCCTTTATTTTTCAGCATCCCAAAACTATGGCAAGAGTTGTAGGTGAATATGTCCAGACAAATATAAGGGTATATTCAAGCAATCAATAAACACTTATTAAAGCACCTACTATGTGCCAGGCATTGTGTGTTAAATAGTGGGGATACAAAAAGAGGCAAAAGACCCTGCCCTCAAAGAGCTTACAATCTAATAGAGACAATATGCAAACAAATATATACAAAGCAAATTAAATACAAGATAAACACCAAATAATTTTAAAAGGGAAGGCACTGGAATTAGGAAGGGGTTGGGATCCTACAATGAAAATATTTGTATTAAAATTCAATTATGACACTTTATGCTACATACCTTGGACTAGAGATATCAAACATGCAGTCTGTGGGAAATGCGGATTGCAACACTTCCCAGTGGTCCTGAATCAGACTAAAATGTAATTGGGAAATATTTAACAAAATAAACAAAAATATATCATAATTAGTATGTGTTTTTCTAAGTCAATATGTGGCCTGAAGGGATCCTTATGCATGGTTTAATGTATCCCACTTCTATTTGAGCTTGACACTGCTGTCATAGACAAGTCATGTAACATCTCCAGACTTCAATTTCCTTATGTAAAAAAATGATGATGATAATTCTTTCACTACCTGATTAACAAGGGTATTAGGAACTCTCTTTGTAATTGACAAAGGTACTATATTAATCTGATATATTGTTGTTATTATCATTATCATCATTAATATTATTCTTTAGTAAAGCCTGGGGTCATCTCATCCATAGCAGTCCTCCTGCTTTCAAAGAAGTCAGAGGAGTTTTAGCGGATTGACATAGACATTTGCTTTTCTTCAGAATTATTTTAACTACCCCAAGATTCTCCCAGCTATCAATGATAAGGTTATATTCCTAATGTCTCTCTTAACTTGAGCAGATCCCAGAGAACTTTGAGTCAATATAAGGACACAGAAAAATGTGTCAAAATAAGTCTATTCAAAATATGACAGAACAAATGAAGTACCAATGGACAGAGGGGTCAATGTTGTTCACATTTTGGTAAGGACATGACAACTGAGTTTTGTCACAAAGAGGACGGGATGGGGTATGGAAGTAAAAAATAAAAGGGAAATAGCCTATTTTTTTAATGACAACAAATAGACTAATAATGTTGTGTACCACCATATAGTACATCTAAGAACTTAAAAAAATAACCACTTAAATTCATTTAACATTTATTAAGCATGGAATAGTGGACAGATGACGTTGTATTTAGGAAGATCTGGGTTCAAGCCATATTTGACTCATACCAGTGTTGTCAAGCTGCTGGACAAGCAGCTGAATTTTTCACTGCCATTGCCACCTTTCAAACACTATGTGCTGCATATTAGTCTGTGATATTCATCAGTGAAAGGGATTTACACAACAGATATTTCTACACCAATGAAATCACAGATTGATTTTTTTCCATTTCTTTCCCTCATCCCCACTCCCAAACAAAACAAAACAAAAAATAACAAAAAAAAAGAGCAAAACATTGTTCTTGGTGCTTGGAACATAAACAATAAATAAGACAAAGTCACTGCCTTCAATAAGAATAAAAACTAAATACTTAAATACTCTGTCAGTAAAAGTGTAAAGTTGTTGTGGCTGATAATAATTGTGACTTGTAACCATAAAGGATATTTAAGCCTGATTTCACACATGAAGCAATTGGCATAATATTTGCATCCATAACTTCATGAAAATATAACAGTGCTGCCTCACTACTTATCTTTACATCATCTGTCCACACAGCATTTATGTATCTTAAATAATCATCTCTCTTTAACTTCCTCTAGTACACTGAATAATAGTCACTAGTTGTCAAGCATCTCTAACACATTCAATTAATGGCAGTTGTTCTGGAAAAGTGCAATGACATTTTGTTTGGGTGTATTTTGTACAAAATCTGTCATGCTGAGCTGGTCCTCAGCTGTTGGTTCACAGAGGGTGTCAGACCTTTGAGCTGTCACATGGTCAAACAATGAAAAACAGCTCAATAGGCATGTTAATTATGATAGTAGAAGAACAGCCATAATGAACTCTAATTGCTTGCTAGTGGCAGTTACCATAAGGCAAAAACTCCATACCAATCTTCCACCTGTGGTTATATCCAGAAAAAATGGTATAAATGATACGGAGGGCTTAGAGAACTGGTGCTATATTAGAGACACTGGGCCAACACTCAAATACCAGAGAAGTCTAATTACTAGTGAAATGTTTTATTTTTTTTGTTGTTGTTGTTTTTAATTTACAATATACCGTTTTCTTAACATATTTATTCAATCATTCTGCTATTCTCAGTATCCAGTTTTACCTGATTCTAGCCATCTGAACTCATTCCCACAATTTATGGAAACAATTTCATGGTTGGTCAGTTTTATAGTCTATATTTGATCTTAATGTAACAAGAGAAAGGAAAAACAAAGCCATAGCTATATATATATATATATATATATATATATATATATTACAAAAATTGTTTTTTTTTCAGTGAAACAAAGATCCTAGGTACTTTTATTGATCAAGTTTTGAGTTGGTTCAGTGAGCATATAATAAGTAAAAATGTATTTTAAATACAAGAGATTTAGTAATCCTAAGAAAAAATAAACAATAAAATCTTCATGTGATTACCTGACCAGTTACATTCATGTTTATCTTCATTTAATCCAGATTGGTCTAGGGCCAATGACTATCAATTATACTTCTCAATTTGTGTAAAATAGTATCTATCACTATCTCTGAGACAAACTAAGCAAATTCAGGGTATCTAAATTTCCGTCATCCTCTACAGGCACTAGCAAGTTGCAGAATCCATGAAGGTTTCAATTACCAGTAAGTTCCTTTCCTGCTAAAATGTCATCACCTATTAGAATAGGAAATCTCATGGAAGCAATTGGAATAAGAACTCTCTTGAGATCAAGAAGTTTAAAACTTGGACTGGAACTGTTTCTCCTATGCATTTCATTTCCTTCATTTAGCTGCAAATGCCTCTTCAAATTACTTTAGTGTCATTAAAATGGCATTAATTCTCATCTCTGTCATGTTAGAGCATATGGTATTAGAACCCTCTATTGTGGGCTCCAGAATGTTGTCTTATGAAGAGCAATATATTTGTTGCTTCCAGATATAATTTGGGGGTCTTAGAGCTCCTTAATATGGGATATGGGAGTGGTAGAATTCTTGATTCACTTAAGACTGGCTGAAAAGTGGATTGTGGTATGTCTTAGCTATGAGGACAATTACTATAAGGTGGAGACCATCTCACTTGATGAAAATCAGGGAACATTTCACTTAGCAAACAAGTGCCAATTATCTGGTAAGGACAAAGAAAATTATTTTGGTCTATCAAATGATGAATTAAAGAAGTCACAGAGGTGATAAACAGTCTCTCCTACTCTGCCTCCACTCCCTTTTGGATTCTACAGGTGAAATGCTAACTCAGATTCTGTGGAGTAGGAATAGAATTCTAGTACTCAAAGATCCCAGAAAGGGCAAAAGTTTGTACAAATATGTGTATATTATATATGTATATACATATATGTACATATATGTACATATATACATATATGAAATTACATATATATATATATAGTCGATCTATCTACCCACAAATTACTGTCCCTTTACAATACTGCCCTTTCATATGAAGCAATTTAGTAAGGAAAAGAGCAGAAAAAGAACTTTTAGATAAAGAAAAGTAATTAAATCAACTGGATATGAGATATTGCATCTTTGATGGATGGTCAGTTTGGTGCTTAAAATTACTAGGGAAAGAACTTTGGTTTAATAAAAACTTCTAAAAGTTCTACATAAAGAAACACAATTTAGAGATGAGATATGAGGAGAGTGGGGCAGAAAATGAACTGTGGTATAAATAAAAAAGGCTTAAATTACCTTGTAAATTGTGGTGGGACATGCTCTTTGTATGTGAACAGTTTCATGGTTTAAAGAGGAAGAGAAACTGAAAAAAGTAATTGTAAACAAATGAAATTTCCAAAGGCAAAAAGGATGGTTTTTAGAACTGATAAATGTTTGGAAGTAAGTACTATGGTCCCTGAGAAGACATCCATAGACTTACCAAATTGTCAAAAAGATCCAAGACCCAAAAAGGTTGAGAATCCCTGCCTTAGAAGAATCCTTAAATCATGAAATTTGCAAATACTTTTATGAGAATTTGGAAGATTTCTGTCCTCAACAGATGAATCCATGTTTTCTGTTGAGGCAGCCCAAAAAACAAAGGCAGCAAAACATTGTTGCTGGTCTCTGAAATAATGATGAAAAATTGAAATTGAAATGAATCATGTTCTCATTCTCCCTCCTAGAGTCCCTATCTTTTCTATCTTCCCTTTCAGTCTCAACTCCCTCCACTGAAAGGCTTTAGGACTTCTCTGGTCCTCATCAAATGTGGCTCATTCAGCAGCTGCCCAGACAGTTTCTGAGAATGTTATTCTTTACTATAGCCCAAGGCCCAAAGGGTCCAATCAAAGTCTGCCTTACTGTTGAAGAAGTATGGAATTTTGAACTAGTCAACCTTGATACTGATCCCATGGTAACCCTTACAGTTAATTCTGAGACACAAATTGACACTCTGGTAATCAAAACTGTAAGATGCTCCTAGCAATGTTTCTGATTAAGAACTATCTCACAAATTCAGGATTCTCTTCAACAGTACACCTATTTTCAAGGAGATGGTATTACCTTAGTACAAGCTCCATGGTCACTTTTTTATATTAACAACTGGCTTAAAAAATCTTTTTTAAATTGTATAAAAGCTCATGTGAAGAAATTTATCAGAGCAAATTTTCACAGTATATTGATATATCTAGGCAGATATAGGCCAACTATTATCAGGCCTGCTGCCCAGTGAACAATGCTCAGCCCTCTATATGTTTTCAAGCTGGCCAAATGATACACTCATTCTACAGATTTTCCAAGATGCATGTCGATGATGCCAATGTCCCCTTAGACATTTAAAGGGCATTCCTTGCTTAAAATGATTGGGTCTACATAATAGCTTGTAAAACAAAAACCCAGTCAACACCCTATCTGCAATAAGAGCAGATTATTAGAGGTTTTTTGGAAAGTAACTGGCTGAGCAGAACCAAGTCATTTTGACTATTATAAATACCCAAATAAACAATAAAGCACCTATGAAAGAAGATGCTATCTGCATCTAGATAAAAACTGATAAATAGAAGTATGTATAGAGTGATTTTATACACACACACATATTTGTTTCTAATTGTAGCTATCTCTACAGTAAGGGGTGAGAGAAAAAAGAAAGTTACATGACAACTTTATCATATATTTAAAAGGAATAGCAAGTTGTACAGAATAGATTTGCAATTTCATATACAATATCTTTTTCCCACTATTCTACGATGTTATGGAAATTCTTATTTTATTTCTTAAATTCAAAAAAAAAAAACGAGTGGCAACCCATACCCTGAATATTTCATGCTGACAATACTGTTCCAGGTCTTTCTTGTGGGACTATAAAGGACTATTTCTCAAAAGTTACAAAATGTTCCTGTAGCCTGGAAACTATACTTGTAGTCCATATTCTGATTGTAGCAACTCATTCATATGAAAAACAAGAAGCAGAGAAGTCTGCCACCAATGTTAAGCTAAAGACCCCACAAATTCAGAATTAAAAATCTTGAATTCCCTTAAGTCAGGCTGTCCTTCCCAATAGCAATCTTCCTGCACCCAGGAATGTGGTATCTGTCATTATTGAAAAAAGACTCACCTATGAAAATATTAATTTCCTTCTTGTTCACAACAACAAGAAACCTGGAAGAATTAGTTTACTGTTTTATATATATAATTGTTTTGTCATGTGGGTTAAGTGAATGCTGACATAAATGTTGTTTTCACCTATCTTTGTGATTTGCTGACATGTTAACATCTAGATTGGTAAAGGGATAGCCCCTAATTAAAATGGGGCCATTTTAAGAACTAACATAGATTTTTCAGTAATGAAATTACCCTGAAGGGCCTTATTGATCCATGATCACCTTATCTTTTTTTACTTCTTTATCTGAACAATTTCAGATAAAAACTAAAAAATGCAAAAATGTTATGAGCAAGTTTCATTTTCTGATTCCAGAAATATGTTGCATTTGAGAGAAAAGGAATACATTTGTTACACAAGAGCAACTCGAATAAAGTTCTTTCAATGTAAATTTCGAAATTGTGATGGAAATTAAGTTTCTCTGCTTTTATGCTGAAAAACAGACCCATATGTCCTTTTGCCTTTTTCCATCAACACCCCTTTATGAGCCCCATATGTCTACCTTGTATTTAGTATACCAAGAAATTTTCCAATTTCTAATAGGGAAAATCATTTTATGAATTCCTCAGATTTCTGCTTGAAAGTTCCCACCATATCAGAAAAGGTATGAACTATTAACTTTGAAAGAAAGACAATTAAATGTCTTTTTTTTCTTTCCTCTTCTATCAGTGAAAAATGTTTTCTCTTTTTTTTTTTTGACAATTCTAGTTTGACTTTACTTGGAAGAGCCTTCCCAGGCAAATCTAGCTCTACTTTTCCTACCTTGATAGCTGCCTTACTTCTAATACTAAACTACACCACTTCTTCAATGAAGCAGAAATAGCCACATCATGTTTCAGAATTTTGCAATCAAAAAGACCTTGCAGATTCAACTCTGAAAAAAATGAAGTAATCCTGTTACTTTCAAGGTAAAAACTGTGAATGACTGCTCTTTCTATTAGTTAGTACTCTCTTTCAAGACAGGTAAAAGAAGACATTATATCACTTATCAATAATTTTAGCTTAAGACATCTTTGTCCCAATTAAATTATCATGTAAAATTCATATTTTGCCTATGGTAAAATTGACAAAATTTGTAAATCTTCAATAACCATTTTATTCAGTCACCTGATCATGCTTAATCCATTATAAATTCCCAGTCTTCTAATGGCTTTTTCTCTTTCCTTGTTCACTCCAATTCCCAATATTTGTTTGCTTTCTCATCTGATTCTACTCAGTTGCCTTGGAACAGACTTCCTCAGGGTTTCTATATGAACTCTACTGTATATAGTCAAGCCTAGGATCAGGATCTATAAGGTTTTACTGGCCCCAAAAAGTCTGTCCCTATGCAGTACGTAGATAATATCCTCATTGCTAATATACATCAGAAGGAAGATTGTGCTAGCATCTATTTCCCTACTGTATTTTCTTACCTATTAGAGCATAAAGTTTCCAAATGCAAATAGTAGTTCTGTCAAAATACTATTACCTATATCAGTCATAGTATTTTTAAGACAAAAGACTCCATGAAGACTGAATTCAGGCTACTGTTCACCTATCCAGTGTCTGCTCTTAAGACAAAGCAAACAAACACTAAAACGTTCTGGCCATTGTTATTAATAAATGACAAAGATGCTTGGGAATTCCCTCAAGTGATTATTTTATAGACCCCCTAGAACTGTATAGCTAAAATATTCTCCTTGGTCTCAGGAAAGCATTTGCAGTTGCCCTGCTCATTGAAAGGACAGCTCAACTAGTTATCTCTTATGTGAGAATGCACCTAGTTTCACTTTCTCTTCCCTACTGCTCTAGAATACTGTACCTGAGGGAGAAAAGGAGCCATGATAGAGAATAATGCCATATTATGATTACTTTTGGAAATCCCCTGTTGTTTCTTATTCTCTGTTGCACACTGCCACAGGAGAAATATTTAATCATATCATGTCAATAATGTAATCCTGGGAAATCTCCTTTCAGAATGGCTACTAAAGGATATCTGATTATTCTCTTTTACACAAACAGATTTTATTCATATTTTCCAATGTGTTACTCACTTCAGTCAAGGTATACTGCATTGAAATAATCAAATTTACCAAAAAAAAATCACCAAACAGGTTAAAGAGACCTCTGATGTATTACCAAAAAGGCCCACTCATAACCTCTAGCTAGCCTCTTGGATTCATGCTTCATGCAGCAAATTTCCTGTTATACCTCCAACATGTCTAGGTTCTTCATGTCAAGCCATTTATGACTGAGTCGGACTGAGTTTGTTGAGGAAAAGTTCTCACCAAGAAACCATGATCCAAAGGCCCCAGTTAAAAAGAATGTTGTTAAGGTTGGCCAGGATAATTGATAACAAGTATCTAACTGATCTTGAATGAGCTACCACATATTTACTTTCTGTATAAAAATCCCATAAGGTATTTTCTTTTAATTTGTAACAATTAAAATGGAAGGAAAACAAAAAGAGTTATATATATATATATATATATATGTTTCGGGGAAATTTTTTAAATGAGCTTAATGGGTACAAAAAAGAAATGTTTTCAATGACTGATGTGTTATGCTACAACTGTAAACTTGCTGGTATTAATATTAACTTGAAAGGAAAAGAAAACAAATAATCTGTGGTGTTTTAATAATTTAACAATCTGTAGTGGTTTACCACACACACTTTAACATACAGTGGTACTGTATGAAGTGCAAACATTTAGAGTTATAATTTGATCTGTTTGAATCTAGTTAAAAATGTTTACAGTGCTGCAGAGTCAGTATTTCTCCATGCAGAAGAAAATATCAAGAGCTGTCCATAGGAAGGGCTACCTTTTGTACCTTCAAGTGTTACTGTAATAATATGGGTTAGATTGCTAGGAAAGTTGAAAGGATGATATTATGAACACAATGGAAGAATGCTCTTGACTTAATTTTCTTTTAGTACTGTTTTCCTTCAGGAAGGAAGGAAAAGTTTTTATCATGGGCAAGTGATACTCACCAGTAACATGATGTTCTGGTGTATGACTTTGCTAATCCAAAAATTATTTGTGACCTTACCTGGAATGAAATGAAGCTGAGGGAATTTTTTCCCATCATATCTATCATAGCTATAATAGGTCAGTCTGTGTCTTTTAAGCTCAGGACTAATAGAATAGTTTTCTTCCTATTACTCTAACAACAAACTCCTCTGAGGATAAGAGAAAAACTGTTTTTGTAATATATCTTACTATTAGAATCACCAGACATCCCTGAACTCATAGTGATGCAGTAGTATAAGACTGCTCTTTGTATTTCTGCTTTTTATAGCCATCACTTTTCTTAACTTCCTGGATCACAAATCTAGGCAATTGGGACAGATCAATCTTAGAATTAGCATCTCCTTCTTACTTCCTTTGGTAGGTCTATACTCCTATATTAGATTATATTTTATTACTTTACATATTGCCTAAACAATCTCTCCTCTCAAAACCCTAAATAAGAATTATTATAAAAAGCATATAAGGAGAAAAATAAATCTAATCACACTCCAAGATTCAAGATTTGATCTTGACTTGACTTGATAATGACTGGATATATCAAGCCTGCCTGAAGCATAAAATTGGTGTGAGAGTTTAGGAAAAGAGAGACCTCATTCCTTCCTGCTTTTAGAGAAGACATGTATTTCCAGACTTTCTTCTTCAGGAAGAAACGTGGAAAGAAAAAAGAATTTGGAAGGCAGACACACAGGGAAGGCCAGTGATTCAATATAACTAATTTCTAGTTTGCTTCCTCCAAAGACTTTGGGAAATTTCCCCTTGGGTAGGATTAATGACTGTTAGTTGAGTTAAGGTACATTTCTCTCAGTGAGAGAGCTCATCGACTCTATGTATTTCTGGTATACTCTAATCTCTATAACTTCTTTGATTTCTGTGGGCTGGCTGCTTAGATGAATAGGTTTATTCACCATTTGTATTGAGCCTTTTTTATAAATAACATTTGTTGGGAAAGAGTCCAGCTTGATACAGCCTGCACTTCTTTCTCTTCAAGATGTATTGTTACTATGGAATCAGTTTAGGCCATAAAATCATTTTCTCTGGCTTACTAATATTTAAAGTGAACCAACAGATATGATTCTAGTCTGGTACTCCCTGAACAAGGGAGCAGAGGGACCAGGTTAGTGCTCTCAATCTTTTGCTTCCCTTCAGGCAAGAATCAAAGTCTCCCTTAGAGAAGGATGGGTGAGGTTCCATAGATATCTATTTTTACCTCCGGGTAAGCTCCATTTAGACAAATCCATATGGACAGGTATATAACCTACATAGGCAACACAAATGTTATATTTGTTGAAGGTATGAGGATTAACAACTCATCAAAAGGGGAAAATGACAAAGTTGCAAAATGTTCTAATTATTAAGGGAGAAGTCAGCTTTACCTTGAAGAATCAGTAGATGCCTTCAGAAACCAAAATATTAACTCAAGAATCTCTTTGTCCTAACTCTGGAAGATTTTGCTGATAACAAGATTATAAAATAGTTACAACAGCACTTTCTTTGGTGTTTCTTGCCTTTGGAGATGCACTGTCTTGGTTCCTCTACAACTATAAATTGTTTTAATTGCTAAAAAAAAAAACTTTTACATATATGTGGATGAATTAAAAAAAACCTCTGTAAGAAATTTATTCTTTTTTTTCATTTAAAAATATCTTTATTCAGGTTTCAGATTCAGCACATATATCAAAGACTAATCAACACAAAAAAGCAAAAAAAAGGCATTAATTGGAAGTCTTACATCTCTCTAAACTCTGACCAAGCAAGAATATCAAGATTGCCACTGCATCTCCAAATCTACTCAAGCTGTGGGTTCAAACCATGGTGAGTCACTAACATTGGGCACAGAGATGTTGAGGTGAGAAGACATGCTCTTTTCCTTGCTGAATTCCTTCCACTTCTCCAGTTCACTTTTATATGACTTCTTAAGTCCCAAAGAAAGTCCAAATGAGACTTGGGGTTGATCTGATTAAATAATATCCTGAGGAATCAGTTCTTTAGATGCTGTTCCTGATACTTCTGGGAAGTACCACACAAACTAATTGACAAAGGAGAACTACATTTGTGAAATTTATTCTTATGGAGAAAATTACAAATTTTTACTTCTGTTCTTTCCCTGAAATTGAAAAAAAAAAGAATTGTTCCTAAACTTTATTCTTCAGGATATTGGATTATTTTCTTAAGAAAATGTACAGAAAAGACTGAAAATGGCTGGCTGAAATGGTCAAGAACAAGAAAGAAATGAAATAATCACAAGTAGCTCTGTAGGAGCTCCATGAAGAAACCAATAGGGGGAGAATCAGATAGTAAGAACGCTTCCACTATTTGTTCCAGGTTAACTAAATGAGGACTGGGCTCAAGTCAAAATCCAGCTATTACATTTTAATGTTATCTAGCCTCTGAGAGAGCTGATTTTTGCCCTTTCTGACTTTAGAGGGAAAAACAGAAGAAGGAGGAAGAGAGGTTACACAGATGTTTTGTTATATTGGAAGAGATACTGAGATCTCATTGGACCATGCAGATTGTAAACAATGGAGAATGTAGAATCATTTGACTGATCAGGAAGTTGTCTTTTACATATGCCTTGCCAGATGGACTTTGCAGTTTTATGAATTAAAAAGATTGCTAGCCAATTCAATCAAGTAAAACTTTTCCAATGCTCTTTTAAGGGTGATTGTGAATTAAGAGATTTATCAATGTTTTATTGGTTTAAGAAGATTAACCCAGTTGCTCTTTAGTATTTTGTAATGTCAAGTACTGCTCTTCCTTATTCTGAGTAATGAAAAAGAATATTTTTCAAGAAGAGTGAGACAGAAAACCCACCCACATTGTAGCACCTTACATTCTTCATACATTCTACCACTTAAATACTGTGAAAGAACATGGGTCAGGCCACCACTGCATTCTATAAACAAGTGGCAAAATCAGTACAAGGATGTAGAAGCCTCAAAATTAGCTCATGGAAAAAAGTTCACAACTCTTTTTTCTTTCTTTCTTTTTTGCTTACACTTTAAAATATCAGGGGAAAATCACTGATTCTTACTAAAACAGATTTCCTACCATTTGATACTATCACTGCCTATTTGATCCTATCTCAACCCATCACTGCCAACTAAAGGGTTCATAATAACATTTAACATAAAGAATTTGAGTTAACTCCTTCAACGGTTAGAGGAATTTGCTCTTAAAAAGACAAATATGATTATAACATCAAAATCTTCTACCAGGCATACATCTGACACTCATGGCATGAGCTATCATAGATATGTTGGGAAAAGATTACCTCAGCTCTGTTTGATCCCATGTCTGATCATAGATGTATCTTTGAAATAGATATTTCTATACCTTAAAATACCACATTCAAGGTTTATCCTAGTCAGATTCAAGTGGGAAAATTTCTTGCTCAGAGGGAAAATCACATAATAAAGAAATCAGGTCTTCTTTCATTTTGGAATGGGAAAGACCAGCATTGATCACAGAAGGAAAGACTATGAACCATGGCTTTAGAAATTACTTTATTAATTACATAAATATTAGCTCTGGCTCAGATGTGGTAGAAGTGCTACTGACAAGATAATATTAAATTTCCCAAGTCCAGTAGGCCCAAAAGCCTTAGTTGCTTGGATAGTAGAAAACCCTTGCCTCTATTTGGGGAGGGAAGAGTTGGAAATAGGGTACAGTCAATGCCAGGTAGAGAGGAAAAGGGTACTCAGATTGTACTATCGCTGCTTGACTACCTTTTAGTATAATATCTGTATTACTTGCTAGAGCTACAAACACACTTCATTATTCTCTAGGGCAGGAATTCTTAATCTTTTTTGTGGGTCATTGAGTTGTTCAGCAGTCTGGTGAAGTCTGAAATCCTTGGAATAATGTTTTTAAACATATAAAATGAAATATCTACAAAGGAAACAAAGTTAGTGAAAACTGTTTATTTTCTTTTCCAAGTCTATGTAAGGTTAAGAATTCCTACTTTAGGATCTTAATAACAGTAAGCACAATTCCAGGAGTGCTATCTATGTGGGATGACTCAAAGAAGGCAATAATTATCAAAAATGCTACCAATGACTTCCTTCATAGCCATCCTATGCTACATTTAGATTATATTCTAAATAATCAAACCATGTTCTTTGTGTTCTTAGATACTTGTTTAACTGTTTGTTCTCAAACGTTGCAATGCCCATTGATTACTGCAAAAACTGCTGCCCAAATACCATCCTCCCATAAGTAAAGGTGAAGAAAGAGGAGGGGAAGGTCTAGGGGATATTCAAGATGTGTTTGTGTTCTCTGTATGGAAAGAAACTGTTCAAAAATGTCAAACTCATAGCTTGATGTAAATAATATAAAAATTAACAAAGCATTTTCATTATACTTAAGCTGAAACTTTAAAATCTACAAAATCACATTCTAATTATAATATTTGTAGGATCAATAAAATATGCAATAAAATTTTAAAAGCACAACTATAACCTTATATGCACAATAATGAGTAGAAGGCATATGGCATTATTGAATGTACTGGAATGGTTGAAATTTTGCTGGCCTGTCAATAACTATGTAACCTTTCATTAAATATTTAAGTGTCATTTTTAAAAAAGATACATTTAAATTCTGGAGAAAGTCAAGTAGATTTACAGATGTTCTATAAACATATGGTTGAGAAATGGTAATTTTGTATGTTCTTTCTTTACTTAAGAACATTTCAATTTTATTAACACTACTACAATTACCACTACTACTACTTACTACAACTATGACTATTACCAATATTACTACTGTTGCTACTGCTACTACAGCTAAAACTAGCTACATACCTAGTTACCTAGTCCACTAGCATTTATATGATGCTTTAAGGTATGTGAAGTAATTTACAATATTATATAATTTTTCCTTATTATTTCATTTTATTATCTCATATCTCCTTATAAGAGTCCTAGATTGTTGTTAATATTATTCCCATTTTACATACGAAAGCAGACAGGTTAAATAACTTGCCCAATATCACATAGTTAGTATGTGTCCAAGGATAGATTTGAATAGGGTACTTCTTCACTCCTGCTATTGTTCAGTGCACCACCTAGTTACTACTATATATCTGCTTTATGCTTCAAGAAAGGTTCATGTATTTGAGCTCAGAAACATACTAAAATAAGAGTTCTTAACCTTTTTTGTTTTGTTTTTGGACTCCACTGGCAGGTCCATATATTGATTCCTTCTCAGAATAATATTTTAAATTCATAAAATAAAATACATATGATTAGAGTAGAAACCAATTACATTGAAATACATTTATCAAGTGGCACTGAAGGCAGGACGATCTGAGTTCAAATATGGCTTCAGACACTTACTAAAGCTGTGTGACTCTGAGCAAGTCACTTAACCCTGTTTGTCTAAGTTTCCTTATCTGTAAGTAAATAACTAAACTCGAGAAGGAAATGACAAACTACTTCAGTGTCTTTGCCAAGAAAACCCCAAATAGGTCACAAAGAGTCAGACATGACCGAAATTACTAAACAACAACAGTTATAAAAAAATAAGTTCATAAACCCCAGGTTAAGAACCCTTGTAACAGTAGATTAAAAAAGATGCCAGCAACAGTAACATAAAGCATGATGGTACTACATTATTTTTTGAAAAATCAGTCTTTTCATGGACTATGTATACATCAGAGAATCATATAATTTGAGAGTAGGGAGAAACCTCAGTATCCATATTGTCTACTCCATCTATGAAAGGAATCCTCACTGTAATATACCAAATAAATATTCCTCTAGCCCAGGTGTGGGGAACCTGAGGCCTCAAGGCCACATATGTATGGCCTTCTAGGTCCTTGGGTGTGGCGTTTTGATTGAGTCCAAGTTTTACAGAACAAATCCTTTTATTAAGGGGATTTGTTCTGTGAAGTTCGGATTCAATCAAAGGGTTGAAGCTGAGGACCTAGAGCGCCACATGTGGCCTCAAGACCGCAGGTTCCCCATCCCTGCTCTAGCCTGTGACTTAAGTTTTACAATAAGGAATAATCCGTTACTTCCTGAGGTAATCCATTCCCCTTTTGGACAACTAAAAATGATACGTGATTCTTAATGAACTGAGAGATCTCTAGGCATAAGACTACATATGTGTTGTGAAACTGCAGAGATGGAGAGAGAAGACGAGAGAGAGATATGGGCAGAGAGAAGGCATGAATTTTTGAATGTCTGATAAGAATTCATGAAGTCACAGTTAGGTATGGAAGCTTGTTTAATAAATTGTCCCCTGATTCCCACCACCTTCAGCCCCTAAGAGCGGACTTTCCCAGTGAGAAAGTTTTTTTCTTGGTCAAGCTGAGATTTCACCATGTTCTCAAATCAAAGAGTATATTTTATTGTCTTCTCTAATTTGCAAAGCTCCCCTGATTTCTGTTTATTGTTTGCTTGCCTAAGTGGGTTCATTCAATATTTAAGATTGGTGGGAAGGAGCTAAACTGGTCAAGAGTGAGTAAACTGTTCTTTCACTCTCATATTTTGAGAAATAAGGGAAAGTAGCTGCCATTCTGAAATTGTATTTATTTAAATAATTTTAATTAAAATTATTTCATTATTTTGTTCTGAAAAACATTGTGCCTCTATCCTAAAAATATTTTATAACAGATAGATATTATACTAGTCACATACATCTCTAGATGAAGTAGAGGTTAGCCTTGTCTCTCCTGGCTCCTACTTACCCTTCCTCCACTTAGCTATTGTTGGTACAGTCAAAGCCCTCATGCTACTCTCTACAATGGTGGAAATCAAAGTTTCCTTGTAGATGGGATGGGATAGATCCCAGATAAGATAGATAGATAGATAGATAGATAGATAGATAGATAGATAGATAGATAGATAGACAGATTTATATATATATATATATATATATATGTATACAACCATCCCACGCACAGGCTAGTCAATCTATGTTAGAAAGAAATCTGTTACATATAGATTATTTTATTTACTTTACATTGAGGATTTCAAGCATAATAGACTAAATATTTATTCAACAAATATTCAAAAGCTATTTATAATCCATATGAAATAGAAAAAGTCATATTTCAACATATTTAAACTTGAGCACAATGTTTTATTTTTTTCCAAAGAGGTAAATACATAGATGATAGAATAATTTGATCAATTAACATAAAAGCTAATCCTGGAATGTTTCTGTTAAGGCTGTCTCGTGAGTAAAGAGCAAATGAAATGCAAAATTTAATGTTCCCAGGCAATCTATAGTTTAAAAAAATTTTTTTTTCATTAAAAAGCATGTACTGAATGTCTATTTCCAACGCGAAGCTCAGTGGAGCATGAAAACAACAGATATAGTCTTTGTCTTCAAGGAGCTTTTAATTTCACTATTGGAATAAGATTTTCATGAAACACTAAAGAAAAGGCAGGGAAAGCTGAAGTATAATGGAAAGAACAATGGAGATGGCATCAGAAAACCTAAGTCTGACTCTAAGATAAATTACACATCTACTGTGTGATTCTGAGTAGTCTACAGCTTTGTTGCCCCTCAATTTCTTCACTTGTAAAAATAAGAATGAAAACGATTGTCTAGCCTGGCCTACTTCACTTGGTTGTTGTGAGAAACAAACAATACAGATTTCACAAAATAAAGGACATCGTATTGACAAGAGGATTGTATTTACTGTCACAGGCCTGGGTTCAAGTTATTTGATACCTGTGAGACACTGGACAAGGGCTTTTAAAAGAAAGTGTTTGGACCCAATGACTTCTAATGTATATTTCAGCTCTAATTCTATGATTTTCAGACCAGATAATCTGTAAAGTGACTTTCAGCTTTGGCATTCTATGTTTCTATGATTCTGTGATTTAATTTCTTAAAGATTTTACTCCATATGCTGTGTATTTTAGATGAAGCAAGCAAGGTAGACAGTAATTGTCATGGTTCAGATAGTTCAGATTCAAATTAAACAGCTAAAAGAAACATTTATTAAACCCTATGAGGAAATAGGTAGGATAGGAAGATGAAAAACAGCACAGTCCCTTGTCTTTGAGTATCTTCCAGTCAGTCATTTGTGGACTGGGAAGAGCAAATAGTCTGTATGTACATAAACAAGTTTGATATAATTTACAATGTGATGAGAAGAAATTTAAGTCAAGTGCTATAAGAATAAGAGCTCTAAGAATAAAAATAAAGAGATAAATCACTTTGAGCTGGGAAAAGATGGCATCAGAGCTGGGCCTTAAAGAGAAAGAATTTAAAAAGCCGAAGATATACTATAACAGATTGTGCGCTGTCTTAGGCAGGGAGGTAGGGAGAGAGGGGGAGAAAAATTTAAAACTCAAAAGCTTATGGAAGTGATTGTTTATAAGTCAAAATAAATTAATAAAAACATAAAAAGCTTAATATATAAATACATATATATACACATACATATGTACACATGTATATACACACATACATACATGTACACAATACATGCACGCATGTATACACGCACACACACTTCAGTAATAGTGGACAAGCTTGCATTAATGCAATGAAGCTGAAAAATAAAGTACTGGATCATTGAGCAGCTATTAGTCTATTTGGTGTAGAACATAGGGTCTATGATGGGGAATAGTATAAAATAAGGCCAGAAAAGTAGGTTCAGTTCAGACTATAGAGGGTCTTAAATTCCAAACTTTAGAAGTTTTCTTTTGTTCTAAAGGCAAAGAAACACAGAACATTTTTGAATAAGACAGTGATGTTGGTAAGAATTGTACATTAGGAAAAATAATTTTATATCTGTATAAAATACTGTCTGAAGTCTGAGATTGGAGGCAGGGAGATCAGTAATGGAAAATATGATATTGGTCAGGAAAAATGATCCAGGGTGTGAATAAAGGAAAAAGGTCATAGACATCTTCTTAAGCGAACAGAAAGTCAAAGAATGGAAATTAAGACAGGAACCCATAAGAAAATTAAACAGCAAGTTAGGGATCTTTCCAGAGGAAAATCAAATAATTCATTTAGAGAATAAGTAATGTATTATCATTTTAGGTAAAGGGCATCTGTCCTTAAAGAGGCCAAGAAGACTGTGCAGAGAATTAGGGTGACTGTACCAGAAAGGAAAAGCATGCTCTTATCTCTCCTACAGACAGGAATATGCCCTTACACATACATAAATGTCTGTGGATAATAAAAGCAATGTTAACTTTGTAAATTGCATGCTTTAATTGTTCTTCCCTTAGAATGCAGTTTATTTTTAAAACAAACATTCTGAAAATCTTTGATGGTGTATTCATCAATCCATCTGCTCTAATGTAAATTCTTTGAAGTGCAGGTGGCTTGTAACGTCTTGTTAGAGCAATTAATGAAGTTTCTGAATCTCTTCTGCTCTTTCATGCTTTGCTGAATGGTGAAAAGGGGTTATCATCTTTAATTCTCTAGCCTAACAGTATACACAATTAGAGATTTTCATGCATTTTCATTTTCCTTTCAGAGACATATATTATACATGTTTTTCTATTTTTATTGAATACAGACCAAATAAACTCTACAAAGATCACCAGGATGGATCAAAATAACAAACTGTGGATGCAAAGATGAACCACAGTCTGCACACACTGCAGGAGCTTAATAAATATTTCATGGTTTAAACTAACTTGAAGTTAAAGTATAAAGTTAAAAAGAAAATTATTTCAACCAAATATCATTGTAACAATTTATTTAATAAACAAGTAATTCAAGGCTTACACGAATTTATTTCTTAGGTTACAACAAGAAACTGAAACAGACAAAAGAGACAAAAATTTTGTATTTTTGCAAAACTTAATCAGCACACAACCTATAGAGACAGGAGCAGGTAAGAAAAGACTAAATTGAATACATCAGAAAATCAATTTCTTCAGTGGGGAGGAAAGTCATTGGGAACCCTGAAAGACTAAGAAAGTGTTGAATTGGGTGGTATCCCAAATTGAGAAATAAGCAACAAAAGCCATAACAATGAGAGAATTAAAAAAAAAAATACAGAATCATCTTCACACTTCCCAAAGCAACTTGCTTCTTTTATCGAGAGTTAAAATTTCTGAGACTAGGTTCTACAGAATCTTATAATTATTAAAGGGAAGTAACTGGGAGTAAAGAGGGAGGGTTAAATGAAAATAACACTTCTGGGAAATAGCTACTACAAATTAATATCACCAAAATAAATAATCGGATGAGTCAATGCCCAAAGAGGATTAATATTCTTATCTTAGATGGGAAAAGGAACAAAATAACAAACATATGAGTTATAGAAAATCAAGGGGCTTGAAATTAAGTAGAATAAAAATAAGAGGAGATAGTTAAGGGGAGAGTATGAGGTTCAGATAATTCTCAGTAAAAACCAAGGCAAACAATAAGTGTTAGAAGAGGGGATAAAATTCATATATATGCTGCTATTCTTGTTATCATTAATTTCAAAAAATAGAAATAGTATTCTAAAAGATCTTTTTATGAGAAAAATATGGCTCTGCTGCCCAAATAGGGAAGCTACAAAGTATAAGAATTGTAATCCAATATCACTCATGAATATCAACACAAAAAATTTAAATAAAATTTTCAATGGAAAATTAAATAAATTTGTCCTGGAAATAATTCACCATGACTACACTAGATTTATACCAAGAATTCAAATATGACTCAACAATTAGCACAATTATTCATATAAATAAGAAAAATAAAATCCATGTTATTATTTAAATATATATAGAATAAGCCTTTAAATAATACAGAGCTCATTAACACCAAAACCATTTAAAACTACAAGTCAGCATTGTTTGAAATGCAGAAACACTAGATATTTTCCCAATACAAACAGGAATAAAACAAGGATTCCTTATCTTCCTGACATTATTTAACACGGTTGTAGAACTGTTGGATTAGAAATTAGACAGGAGAAGAAAATCTAGGTATAAACCTTTGTGAAGATGAAACAAAGTTATGTATCTATTTGCAGATTACGTGATGCTATGTTTAGAACACACTAGAGACTCAATGAAGAGTAATGATTGTCATGAAAGATAGTCAGTAACTATGTAAAGGCAGACCATATATTTAGACTAAAAGTTCAGTACAAGAAACCAGAGAATAGAATTCAATATCAAGTTCTGAATTGTGTGATTCAGATTATAAGTATTAGAGGAATCTAGGGAAGGTAATTGTGGGTTGAAATAATCCCTAAAGATTTTACAATTCGGGTGTCATCAGAGGTGGGACTTAACAGAATATAAAATGTGTACTTACAGAGAGACAGCAAAAGAGGAAGCATTATTAGAGGAAGCATAAGCAAAGACCTGGTGTGCAAATGTACATTACATGTTTGTTGCATTGTAGTGACGAGATAGGTTGATTTGTTCAAAGGTTAGGGTCGGGGAGTAAGAGGGGGAGCGGAAGGGGAAATAATGCTAAATCTGCAAAGTTGAAACAGCAAGTAGATTGCCTTAAATGTCAGGTGGAACAGTATAGACTTTATATGACAAGTAATACACTGTAAGTCTTAAGCAAGAGATATTTAAGATATTTGGCTTAACTGTTTTGCTTAACTATTTTATTTAAATGTCTTCTAGTAAGTTTTATTTAAGTAAGAAGAACTATGCTCAGAAAATGAATGAATGTAACAATTAAATAATGGAATTCACATTTCATTTTTCCCCTCTACAGCAATATTATAATGTTTTATTTTCCTTTTTAGACAATTGGGATTAAGTGACTTGCCCAAGGTCACACAGCTAGCAAGTGTGAAGTGTTTGGTCTGAGGCCAGATTTGAACTCAGGTCCTCCTGACTTCAGGGCCGGTGCTCTATCTATTGTGCCACCTAACTGCCCCCTACAGCAATATTACTAACAGAATACTACAAACTACCTACCATACCTGTTCTATTGATGATTAGCCACAAAAATAAACTTTCTTCACAGGGTTCCAAAACACTTCATGTTTAGTACATACCTATTCTGACTATGTTAATGTTTTATTTCTTTGTTTTGATATGTTGATCTTTTTTCATACTTAACTTATACTGCATTCCCGAAGACATTTAATTTCATTTCTCTAGTTTTTTTAAGAAAGAGAATTTTTAAAATTACAGTACAAATTTTTTTTTAAAATATCAACATTGGTGTTTAAGAGGCTTTACTTGTGATGCATGGGACGTTGGCCTCCTGATGTCACTGATCGTCTGAGAATGAAGAACAACCAACCCACAACAATGAATGTTCCAAGGTATTTGCATAAGAAAATGTAGATGGATACAGGATAACAGTTTGAGGGGATGGTAAAACTTAATAAGAATTTTTTTTTCTAGGATGGAAGTAACTTGGAAGTATTTTTAGGAGGCAAAAAAATGCATGAAAAGGGATGGATTTAAATTAGAAAGGGAACAGTGTTTATAGCTTCCTTATTTGTGAAATGGAGGTAATAATGTCTATAATACATAACTCACAGGATTGTAGTAAAATGCAAATGAGACAAAAAATGTTAAATACTTCATAAAAGTTAAGGATTTATAAATGTTAGGAGGGATGTTTAATTTTGAAAATTCATTTTTCTTGTATTTTGTTTTGAATTTTTCCTAGAGAAATTTATGTTCAAAACAATAAAAAAGGTTTTTCTCCCCATTTGCCTCAATTTTTTTCTTTTAAAGGGCAGTAATTTTTATATTTCTATTATAAAATATTAACTTGAAGTTCAGATATAACTAAAAAAAAATCTCAGAAATTGAAGTAACTAGATGATAACGCCTAGATGCTAAACACTCAATTTGTCTGAGGCAATGCCCATTTAATGACTAAGGGCTACATAAGAATTGAGGCAAAAGATGGCCTAATTTATCATCACAAAATATCAATATAGGAGAGGAAGACCCTCAAAGTTTCTGACCAGAACAGAAGACAATTGCTGTTTACATGTCCTGCCTCCCTTGCAACATTCTGAACTTCTGAACTCAGTACTCAACTGAAACTACTTTTCCCAAAGTCATTGATAATATTTATTGTCAATTCTAAAAGCCTTCTGTTAATTCTAGTCCTTTGATCTCTCTGCAGCTTTTCACAGTGTAGGAAATATAGTTCATTTTCTACAACATGACTAGTATGGAAGGATTTGCATGACTACACATGTATAACCTGTATTGAGTTGCTCGCCTTCTCAATGAGGGTGGGCGGGGAGGGAGGAAGGGAGAAAATTTAAAACCCAAAGTTTTAAAACAAATGTTAAAAATTGTTTTCACGTGCAACTGGGAAATAAGATATACAGGCAATGGAGTATAGAAATCTATCCTGCCCTACAGGAAAATAGAAGGGGAAGGGGATAAGAGAAGGGGGAAAGAGATAGAAGAGAGGACAGATTAGGGGGAGGGGTATTCAGAATGCACACCATATTGGGTTTGGGGGAGGGATGAGAGGGAGAAAAAATTTGGAACTCAAAATCTTGTGGAAGTGAATGTTGAAAACTAAAAATAAATAAATTGATATAGAATAGAAAAAAATAATAAAAAATAATATGGGAGAGGCAAAAAAATAAAAAAAAAAGTCTATGCCCAATCTAATCTAATCTCCACAAAACTGTCAAAAAGAAGTTTCTAAAGCAGAAATCTGGTCACTTCTCTCTGCTAGCTCCTCAGTAAATTATTACTTCCAAGATCATATCTTAACTCTTCAGTTGGCAGTTAAAGCCCTTTACAACCTTTTTGATCTTCCTGGACATTATCACACAGGCTGTGATGCCAAATGACCTTCTTGCTACTCCTCATACACTGGGTTTCCTCTTGCCTCTTCCCTTTTACATAGGCTATTTCCTATGCCTAAAATGCATTTCCTATTTACAATTCCTAGCTTCCTTTAAGTGAAGACTGCTAACCAATGACTACAAGTTCCTCTTTCCCAGTACACTTTCTGGTTATGAAAGGTACCACCTGGAGGAAAAGACATCTGACATAGGATTGAGAAAGTCTGAGAGAAGCTAACTAGTCAGGTGACCTGTCTTGTCCAAGAGAATTATGTTCAAAACAAGTTTCTATATTTTTTTCCAATTCCTCTTTTTTGTTATAAAAATGATCTCAGTAAATCACTCTTCGTCACTGACCTCTGAGGAGTTAGGTGACCTGGTCTGATATGCAAAAGCTTTGCAGACTAAATCACAGATGGCTTGGTAATCTTGTCCTCAGTTTCCTTTTTTTATTTCAGATAATCAGTTTTAACACATCTCAGATAAAATGAGTGACTATTCCATGACCAGTGAACGAGCAAGGTCATAGGCTAGATTTGAAAGAAGACCTGTTCTGAATCTAAGTGCTGTGTTCTATTGAATGCCCGTTAGGTCAAGTTTTGTTTGTTTGTTTGTTTGTTTTGTTTTGTTTTAAGACTTTATGTACATGTGCTTATTATATATTGGAGTTTCTCTGGTATCTTTAAACATTATAGTGGCCTATTCCAAATTCTCTAAGTTTTGCTTTGGACAGTTTCAATATAGACAAGTTTTGTATGTCAAGAAGTTTGAGTTTAACTTACAGTTTACCTCAATTGTCCACAGTCACAGACAGTGCATTTATGCTTTAGTTTCAAAACTAACCCTGAACTAAAGAGCAATTATGTGTTTTCTTTGGAATCTCTTACTGTATGTTCATCTGTTTCAAATACTGATGAAATGTTTCCAGATTTTTCCTCTCTGAATGGTTTCAAATTATTTCCATGGGTACCACATGTATAATTTACATGAAGTGATGGCATTAATAATCTAAAAAATCATTGAAAACTACATAGGTCTATATAAGCATAAAATATTATTTCTGAAAGTATGGAAGTGTTTTCTGCCTCTTGCAAAATAGTAGACTTTTCTTCTTATCTTGTACTGATGACCTGATAGTAGATAGAGAGCTGACCTCAAAAACAAGAAAAGCTGAGTTCAAGTTCTACCTCTCACAATTAGAGATTGTGTGATTTTGGGCAAGTCACTAATTTATCAATATCTAACATTAAACCTTGCATTGTATTGGTAGAGAGTTTTCTTATCTGGGCGTTAAAAAGCCAATGTAATCAAAGGTCCAGTCCCTTTCCCTATCTTGTTCTGCTTCAGCAATCTATCCTGGCCACAAAGAAGCAAACAGCTTTTCAAAGCAGAGCATCAAAGAGGCGAAGAGAAGGGTAAGTATGTAGCATTTACAAGGACACAAAATATGACACATCTAAGATTTCCAGCAACTCAGCCTGCTTCCTCAGTAGATATGTTTCCAGAGAAAAGTCATTTTACCTTTCTGAGCCTCAGTTCTCTCATCTGTAGAAATGGAAAAAAAAATACAACGTACTATCTTACCAAGCAGATTTGTTATGAAGGAAAATGTCACATAAAACTTAAAATGCCATATAAATTTTAGTTATTATAATAATTTTTACTCTTATTCCTGGTTAAACAAAGTCTAGCTCTCTAGACACCATATCACCTAAGTACCAAAGAAACATTTCATGAAAACCACTAGGTCTACAGGGCAGTCCTTGGGTACGGCCAAACAAAAAGATAAATATTTATTAGCAATTCTCTAATGCTCTTATCATCTTAAAGTTTGGCCTAATTTTAAATTTAGATGTTAACAATGAGTATGATAAGGTAATAATTTTAATATTGTAAAAATCACTTACTGAGTTAGTTTATTCTCTAGAATGTTGTCAATTTTTAATCATTCAAAATAATGGGATTTGACCTCAATTAAGTTCCATTCTGATGCTTTATCATTATATGGAGGTTATCCTGAATTGTTAAGGGTGAAATCAAGTTTTACTGAGTCAACAAGACTTTAAATACACCCAGGGACAGGCTATGGGTCTATTTCACAAGGACTATCCCAGTAAATTCCAGAAAGTCTCTTCACCAATTGGCTGGCCACCAGGTGATCAATTATTTTGTCCATAGCAATTAATGAAACCATATACTAAGCCATAGAGTGTTCTTTGTCTACATCAGTGCAAGGAATAGGCATATTGATAAAATCCAATCTTTTAAAGAAGAAATATTGACTTTTTATAGTATATTTTTCTATTTTGGGATTCATTTAAAATGAATTTAAAAAGTCAGGTTGTGAATTTATTAATCAGAAAAATCCTTCCAATCCAGATGTCCATAATACCCTTTGGTTAATTCTACACACTAATTCAAAACACCACCCTAAAAAGAGCTATCCCAAGATAGCCTTTCCCAGAGTCAAGAAAGTAGTCAAGTGTTTGGGTTTCAAAGGGTTTCCACTTTGGGATTTTTCCTATGTGCAAGTACAACAAAGGTAATTAATTAGGCACAATGACTGTTAAAAATAAGAATAAGGATAATCAACCTATAGACAATTCAAGGTTCACTGAACTACATAAATAGAAGAGCTGAAGAAAATAAATACTACTGACTCTACTATATTCCATCATTGCTCTCCTACATTCTAAAATACACAGCTGATTACATTTTGTTGCCCTCCCCCATGTCACGTATTTTGATTTTCAGAAATTTCAGATCCCCTGAAGCAGGAAAAAAATTAATATCAAGAGGTTTAAAACATCATTCAGTCAGTTTCCCATCTACCGGTTGAACACTGGCACTACATCACAGTTGAAAAGGAGGTAAAGAGAAAATTTTTGCTCACATGGTGTAAAATTATAGCCACCTGCCCTGTGTTTGCAGTGCTACTAACCAAAATGAAAAGCTCAAAATTAAGTGCTTCCTTCTACACACTGCAGGGAAGTATATTTATATAGCAGGAAAAAAAATTCCCAACCACCCTCCAACACTGACTGAAGCAGAACAAAAATAGCACAGAAGCTCTTATGCTGTAAGAACATGCTTGGAAGAAGAAAAAGTCTATTTGTAACTATAAGGAGGAATTTGTAAATATGATGAAACCATCAGAAAATGGTAGTCAGAGCCCAAAGAGTCAATCAGTACAGCTGCAGGTTCTCTGATCATACAAAAATTTGTGAGCCCCCAACAGTAAAATGCTACCCAGCATTTGTATAAGGGGGAAAAAAAACTTTTATTTAATTACCCATTGTTTGATTTCAACAATTTCATTACATTACCACCTTCAGTACAAACACAATAAAAGAGGATACTAAAAATAATTTAATTGATGTGTTTTGCAGCAAGGAACTAGCACAGTGTAATTTCACAGTATTTTTTGTTTTTATTACATATTATTATTATTATTCCCTTAATCCTTTAGTTGCTGCTTGTAACTCTTCTTTGGCGTAATGCTCAGCACATAAAGTTCTATCTAGAGATGTTACCATGTTTTGAAAATGCCACACACAAAAAAATATTCTTAGGAGATCTATTTAATAGATTGACTAAAATATTCTACAATACATTTATTTTATCATTTTATGCAGCACTGCACCATATTTATTAGTACTAGGCAATAAAATTATTGGTAAATATTATTAGAAAATTTGACTTTATGGTACATATAACAAAGAAAATATACAGAACAATTATCAAAGTACATATTATGTACATATATTCCTAAAATAAAATGGAATTTCTGAACACTGAAAGTAAAACCTTTTATATATGTTATAATATACTGAAATTTGCTATCTAAAAATATTTTCATGAAACATTGAGTTTTAGGTAATGCCACCAACAGCAACTTAACATGGGGCAGAGTAAAGATCTGGATGTATGATTACATTGGCCAAGCAAACTCCAAATGAGAAAAATTCCCCTGTCAATACAAACTAGTAAATGAAAATTAGTCCTTGAGAGTAACCTGGAGGATCCAGAAGTTAAGTAACTTTTCTAGAGTCACATACACAGAATATAGTGGGGCAGGAATTAAAGCCAATCACACCTGAATGATAGCCCAGCTTTCTATCCACTATACCATGCTATATAAATATATATATATATATATATATTTATATTTATTTTTATTTTTAGACAACTGGGGTTAAGTGACTTGTTCAGGGTCACACAGCTAGTAAGTGTCAAGTGTTTGGTCTAAGCTCGGATTTGAACTCAACTCCTCCTGACTAAAGGGCGGGTGCTCTATACATTGCACCACCTAGCTGCCCCTTAAAAATATAATTGTTTAAATTAAACTAATGCTAAAAATGTTCCCTACTTCCCATCTGAAACATCTCTAAAGATTTTAAGCATCTTCAGAAATAATAGCAGAGCTCTAACTTGTTTACTAAGCATATGAATTTTTTACAATTGGAAAAAATAATCACAATTCATTTCTATGTTGATTCATATTTATTGAGTAAAGAAGAAAAGTCTGTCACTAAGAGATGGAATTGTAGACATATTAAGAGTACAACCTTCTCATTTGACAAATAAGAAGATTAAGGTAAATAAAAGTCAGGCATTATGTTCAGGTTATACATTTAGTAGTAAGCAGAAAAACCAAGATTGTGGCTCAAAATCTAGTGCTCTTTCCCTTCTTCTAACACATCTCTTTGCCTGCCTTTTCAAGTCTGTCAGATCATATAAATGAAAGGTATTAACACATATCCACTCCTCTCTCAATTCTGATTTTGAAACTGCACTTCTCTATCATTCTAGATTCTGCAAATCTCACTCTAAAATATTCCTATGCCCCTACAATCTGCCACAAATCGGAGAACCTCCATTTTGAGGAAGTGTCAAGCCAGTAATGCTCATTCCTTTACTGCTCTCTTAGCTACACTCCTGATTCTGTAGATTTTCTAATATTCCTTCTGCCTTCTGGCTTTTCAGCTCTCTTTTATGTTTTGTCTTCCATAATTCAAGTATAATCTCCTTGAAACCAAGGACTGTCTTAATTTTTGCTTATAATATTTGTGCTTAATACAGTGACTGGCACATAATAAACAAAATAAAAGTTTTATCTATGTTTCCAGTCTCATATAAATCTAGTTTTAAATATTTTTGTTCATAAAATTCCATATAACTATAAGAAAATTAAAGGAGACAACAAGGAATAACAGAGTCAAATGAAGTTTTAAAAATAGAAAAGTAAGTAAGGAATTCTTTATCAAAAATAACTGTTCTAGATAACATGTCAAGAGAGATCATCTGAAAAATCATCCAACTCCATGAAAAATATGACTAAACAAAAACATGGATGTCATATTTGAAGAGATAAAAAATGGCCAAATCTCTTAAAATCAGAAGACAAAGCAAAGACAGATATACATCACCTATTGAAAGAAACCCCAAATACAATATTCTTTAAAAAATATTATAGCTAAGATCCATAACTTCTAGGACAGAAACAAAATTAAATAGTCAGAAAATGTACCAAAGGATTATACACTCAGGATTACATAATATTATACTGTAACTTCCATAAATGGGAGCTTGGAATATCATAATCTGAAAGCCAATAAACTACTTGACAAAATTGAATACAATTCTAAAGGAGGAATAAATAGACCTTAAATAGAATAGAAGACTTTTGAGCATTACTGAGAAAAGACTGGCACTGGGTAGAATATTTGAAGTGCAAATGCAGGAAACAAGAGAAACTTATAAAGACAAATATATTTAGTCAACTAGAAGCAATATAAAAATCTTAAAATCTAATTCAAGGAGAACAGAGAAATATGCCTTGTAAATCCCAGAATGCTAATCTCCCCAAGAGGAGACAGGAAAATAAGAAATAAGAAAAACAAATGTAGGGCCTGAGTATAGTTTCCTCCAGTTTGGTTGGTTGTAATAGGGGAAAGAAAAGGGAAGGGAAAAACAGTAAACTAAGAAAGAAATGAAAAAATTTAATGCTTTTCATAATTGAAATGAATGAAAAGTATACAAACATTGAGGAAGGGGCTGGTGAAATGAGTACCTTTTGAACCTACATCTTATCTGAATCTGTTAAATGAGGAATAAACACAAGTACACAACAAAACTATAATAATAATCATCAGCAATTATATACTAGTTCTTTAAGAATTTCAAAGTGCTTTACATTTAACTCCTTTGATGCTCACAACAACCTTGTGAGATTAGTGATATTATTACTCTTCATCAGAGAGTCACATAGCCAATAACCATTGAAGCAGAATTCAAACTCCAATCTTTCTGATTTCAAGTAAAGCACTCTGCAATGCTACATAATTCCCTTTTTACACATACATACATACAAATATACACACACACACACATATGAGTTTGATGTGGAAAGTCAAGGAAACAGACAGAAAGAGGAGAAAAACATGTTTAAGAAAGAGGATAAAACTGAGGAAGGATAAATTACAAGCAAATCAAATTTTGGCTTTGTAGTATGAATCATAAAGTGGGCATTAAAAGGAAAGAAAGCATAATAATTACTGAATAGGTCTGAGATAGTAAAGAGATGGAGAGAAATGGAGTAGAAGCAAACCATTTTAATCATAGAGAAGTGGTATTGAACACATTCCTTATCTTTTATAACTTTCTTCCATGTAAAGATCAAGATTGGTGGCAAAAAGATGAGGAAAAAGGTAAAAAAGCATATGATATAGGAAGGATGAAAAAATATACAAGCTATAATCAAAACTATGAGTGAATGCAATGAATTCATCCATAAACAGAGAATGGTAATGGAATGGATTAAAAAGTAAACCCAAAATTGTTTTGTTAAGAAGCATACTTTAAATATTTACCAAATTGATAAATAAAAGGACTGATAAAATAGCCAAACTATTATCTCTGATGAAATAGAAAAACAAAATGATCAATATGAAAACTCACAAATAATATTTCACAGCAGTTGATATGCAAATAGGGAAATTTTTAAGGACAAATTTTCTGAATATATGCCACAAATAATCACTTAAATTAAATTAATATTTGCAAAGATTTAAACAATCCAGATCAATGGAAGAATCCAAACTCAGAAAGAGAAATATAAACAAACTTTAGAAAAAACTCTAAAATAAAACTATATGGAAGATCATGTAAATTTATAAGAGAAACCTGTAAAACATCTGAATAAGTCCAATATTACATAAATGATTTTCAAAAATAGGGAAAGAAAGAATTCTAACAATCTCCTTCTATGAAACAAATATGGCCCTGATACCTAATTCAGGGACAGATAAAAACATAGATATAAAACTACAGACCGATATCTGCCAGTGAATATTGATATAAATATTTAATAAAATATAAGCAAAGAATATAGTGAAATATATAAAAAATTTGTGTACTATGACCAGATAAAAAGAATATAAGATTGATTCATTATTATGAAAAAATAAACATAACATATTACACTAATAACAAAAATCAATAAAAGTCACATGAATATGAATAGATAGAATTCTTTCTTACAGAATACCTTTTGATATTAATTATACTAGAAAGCACAGCAATAAATGGATTTTTCCTTATACGTTAAAGAGTGTCTATTTAAACCAAGAGCTAGCAGTATTTATAATAAAAAAATAGAGACTTCTCTAATAAGACCAGGGGAGTAAAGCAAATGTGCCAAGCATTTTCACCATTAATATTTGACACAGTGCTAGAACTGCCAACAATAGTAATGACCAAAAAAAAAAAAAAGAAATTCAGAGAATAAGCAAAAGGAAAGAAAAAAGAATATCATATTTTGCAGATATGTTATTAACTTAGAGAATTCTAGAGATTCAACTACAAGAATAATTTAAATGATTAAACCTTCAGTAAACCTCTCACCCCCAAATCACAAGTCTTTTTGTACATTACCAACAAAACTCAGACAGAAGAGAGAAAAAATGGTGTTAATCATAAACATAAAGATATGTAACATATCACTACATACCACTATTCACCGAGGAGACAAACATAAAAAAACTATTTGAATAGAATTGTAAAACATTCTTTATAGAAATGATTACATAATTGGAGAGATATGCGTTGTTCATGGATAGACTGTGCCAATGTAAAAATATGAATAGGCAATACTCAAAATAAGAACTGCAAACTATCATCAATCATAAGGGAAAATACCTCAGATTATCAGTAAAAACAGAAATATGAAACAACTTTGAGGTTCCACTTCATGTCTCTCAATTGGGCAAAGATGATTAAAAAAAAGGTGACAATAATTGGAGGAGCTGAGGGATTATAGGCACCCTAATTTAGTGCTGATGGAGCTGTCAAGTGCCCTAGCTATTCTAGAAAACAAATTGGGATATAAGCAAAAAGTCACTAATCTGTGTATATCCTTTGACCTAGTATACCACTACTAGGCATATTTATTCATCCATTCAATAAACATTTAATGAGTGCCAATTATGGGCCAGGCATTGAGAACATAAAGAGGAGACAAAAGACAGTCCCTGCCCTCAAGGAGCAGACAATACACCAGGGCAAAAATACATGGAGAAAATATTTATAAAGCTAGCTATACATGGAATAAATAGGAAATAATTAAAAGAGGGAAAGCACTGGGATTAAGAGGGTTTGAGAAGACTTCCTGTGGATTTTAGTTACAACTTAAAAAAAGGATGTATAGGATGTTCAGTGAGGACTATCACCTCTAGTGTGGGATTTTTTAGCTCAATTGAAGGCTGCTCATCTATTTTTGGTATTCACCTTCATCCAAATCTCACCTGTGACTCTGACAAGCTGGAGCTTGTGAAGCAGCCACATAACCATTCTGGTATATGGGTTAACCCAAGTTGAGGGTGACCAATAAACCTCAAACTTGTTGCAGAGTCAGGAGGATGTCTACCCCAAGCATTCAAAGAATTTCCCCAGTAGAGTGGACAAGAACTATTTGCTCCAATGGCCATGAAGGCAGCTTAAGCAGGTGCTACAGAGTGCTTAGATCTTGGTCAGGCATTAAAGATACCAAGGTCATTCTGGACCATTACTAGTTTTCTTGACTTTTATCCTTCTATTGGACTAAGATAGTAGAGTGAGTCTGATGAGTGTGTGCAACTATGCCTCACTTAAATCCAACTAATGCACAAGTCAAAACATCACCCATGATGTGACTGGTCCTCTTGGAAAACAAAGGACCACCACCAAAAACAACAATAAAGAAATCCAGAGAGGTCAGCATTTGGAGTAGAAGAGGGAAAGCATCCCAGGCATGGAGAGCAGCCAAAGAAAATACCTGGAGCCAAAAGATAGAGTGTCTCATTCATGAAATAGACAGGAGACCTGTGTCACTAGATCAAAGAGTGTGCTTTGGGAAGTAAGGTGTAAGAAGACTAGAAAGACAGGAAGAAACTAGGTTATGAAGGACTTTCAATGCCAAATGGAAGTTTGACCTGAGCAAATGCCCAGAACAAAGAGATGGAGTATCTTGCTCATGGAATATCCAGAACACCAGTGTCACTGAATTAAAGAGTATGCATTGGGGAGTAAGGTGTAAGAAGACTGGAAAGGCAGCAAGAAGCTAGGTTATGAAGGACTGTGAGTACCAAATACAGCAATTTATATTTGCTCCTGGAAGCAATAGGGGGCCACTGGAGTTTACTACATAGAAAGACATGATGATTGGGCCTGCTTTTAAGGAAAAGCACTTTAGTAGCTAAATGAAGAATGGATTGGAGTAGGGAGAGACTTGAGGAAGGTAGACTGAGGTAATCAAGGCATAAAGTGATGAGGGCCTGCATTGGTGTGGTGGCAGTACAGAGGAGAGAAGAGGGTATATTTGAGAGATTTTGCAATGTTGAAATCAACAGGCCTTGGCAAAATATAGATTCAATAGCTTGTATGTAGGGGTTGAGAGATAGTGAGGAATATAGGAGAATTCCTAGGTTGCAAACCTGAAGGACTGAGAGGATGTTGTTGTCCTTCAGGGAATAGGGAAGGTAAGAGGGAGAAGGGTTTAGGGTAAGATGGGGCAGGGAGGGTTTAGGGGAAAACAACGATGTCAGTTTTGGATATATGGAGTTTCAGATGTCTACTGGACATCCAGTTTGAGATGACTGTAAAGAAGAGTTGGTGATGCAAGGAGATTGGAGATCAGCAGAAAGACTGGATGGAGGAAAGGTAGATTTGAGAATCATTAGCATAGAGGTAATACTTAAATATATGGGACATGATGGGATCACCCAGTAAAGTAATATAAAGATCAAATGAGGCAGAAAAGGACTCATGTACAACAATTTTTATAGCTGATTATTTTGTTGTAGCAAAGAACTGAAAACAAAGTTGAAATCCAGCAATTTAGGAATGTCTAAACAAATTATTCTATACTAATGTAATGGAATATTATTGTGCCCTAAGAAATGACCTTGTAAGACTTGTATGAACTGATACAGAATGAAGTTAGCAGAAACAAGAAAACATGCATATAGCACTGTAAAGACAAATAACTTTTAAAGATTTAACTCTGATCACCGCAATGATCAATCATGTTTCCAGAAGCCTGATGAGGAACTAGGGTTCTTCTCAGACAGGTAACAGGTTAGAAGTATGGAATTAGACATAAATTTTTAGTGTGAAAATCTGCTTTGCCTGACTATATTTATTTTGTACAAAGGAAGAGGAGAACATAGAATTAATGATTCTGTTTTCAAACAAGAAAAGAACATTAATGATGCATTGAAAAATTACACAAAGCAGAAAAAAAAGAAGTTCAGAAAGGGAAAGAGGAAAGCTGGGAAGGTTTGGAGCTAACATGTCAAATTTAACATAGATTTCCAAAACCTCATGTAAGGCAGAAAAATTATGTCATATATAACTCTCTTTCTGTTCATTATAGAAATAAATTGTTAATACTTATATAGCCCATAATTTTAAAGATTTTTAAAAGAAAAATAAACTTCTAAGAAGGATAGTAGGAAATTATGAGCAGTAATGCCTCACAAACCAGCAAGAAGCTTCATAGAGGAAAATTAATTTAAAGAAAGTTTGGTGAAAGACCCAAATAAAAAAGTCATCTCATGAGGGTTTGATATTTAACCCTTGACTCTGACCTTTACTAATTGTGTGACCCTGGACTAGTGACTTAACATCTCTGAGCATCAGTTTTCTCATTTGTAAAATGGGATAGGTATAACATCTACTTTACAGAGTTACAATGATTAAAGTGCTTCATAAGTTAAAATATAACCTGTAAACACAGAACAATAGAATTAGAGAGGGAAAGGTCCTTAGAGGTCATGTAATCTAACTTCCTAATTTTATAACTAAAATATCGAAGCCCACAGAGGATAAGTGAATTGATCAAGGTCATCAAGTTAAAAGTGAAAGATCTGACCTCCAAATTCAGGTCTTTTGACTCCAAATCATACATGCTTTCCAATGAACAACTTGGCTTCATCATGTGTTCCTACGACAATAATGATACTCAATTCAAGCAACAGCTTGTGTTGTTTGTTGTAATACTCTGTAGATTATTTAGTGCTGTTTTAATTAAAACAATTTAAATAATAAAGCAATTCATAACTTTCCTAATTTGTTATTATGAGTTCAAGGGTAAGAATTCATAAAAATAACATAACCCAAATACAAGCATTAAGTTCAATCTGAAGCAAACAATAATATATATGACAAAATATTTTCTATTAAATTTCAGCAATGGTATTACCAGTACAAAACTTGGCTATTTTTTTAATTTTGGCTTTTTTAATGCCTTGTTTTGTTTTGAATGTAGAGACCTATGTCCAAAAAAAAAGTGCCATTGATGTTTCCACTATAATCTCTTTAATTATTCATTAGTGCTTTGGCGGTACTCTATATATTCTTGGCCCAAAGACAAATTCTAAATGTGTACTAGGGGGCCTAAAATCCAAAAAAAAAAAGGTCCATGAGGAACAAAAAATCAAAGCCTAAAGGATTTATGTCTAAATTATTAAAATAAAACTGTGAATGCATGGTTTATTAATACTTTTTCAGTTCCATGCTCTAGAGTATGCTCTAAATAAATGGATTTTTGGATAAGAAATGATCCTTTCTTTTCTTTATATTTTAGCATTTTGCTACATCATTTGTGCACATAAATAAGACTAAAGAATCAAACTGAGAATTCTGCATATATATGAAAATCTACTTCTCTGTAATCTTTTCTCTGACTTTGCTAAGAAAGATAAATTTCCAGGGTAAAGTACAAGAAATTTTCATGAGTTTGTTGAAGAAAATGCAAAAGCATTATTTTGTTGATGAACAAAACAAATTGAGTCTGGATAAAATTCAAATATCATATCTAATAACACTTTTCCCCACATATATGTGTATATATGTAGATGTATGTATATAATATATAAATACTGAATATAAATATTATATTACATATATTTTGTTTTGGACTACTTGCAGAGAGAGAAATGCCTCACCCCCTCTCTCAATGCTGATGGGCAATTAATCAGCAACTTACAGTTTTTGAGAGTTGCCTGGAGCTTAAGTGACTTGCCCAGGATCACTGAGCCAGCCTGTAGTAAAGTTGGAAATGGAACACAGATCTTCCTGATTTGGAGATTAGCATTTTATCCATTACACTCAAACCACATTGCCTCTACACATAATATTCAGCATTAATATTTTAATCGTATGTGAAAAACTGGAATAATATAGCTGATCCTATTCATTTTCACTGCCATCTGTATATGTATCCCATATCTTAAGGAGATTCGGAGGTCCATTTATGGAAACAGTTCCCAAGAACTTTCTTTGATTCCTATTCATTTCTCTGTTGTCAAATGTGCCATTTTTCTTTTTAGGATTTCAGGAGATTGGGAAAGGCAGTGAGTGTGACCTTTGGTGGCTTGACATTACAAATAAAGTATCTGTAAATGAATCTCTAATTTTAGCTTTCTCTATCCTTATTAGTGGCATTCTTCCTTTTTTTACTGATTGTAGGATGATAGAGAGTCACCTTTTACCCTCTAACCAAGATGAGCAGGATATCCCTGCCTCTGGTGAAACTGGACTGATTTGGGAAATTCATCTGTCACAATAACAGCTTTGTTTCCTCTCACATATACTTTATTCTACTAGAGAAGTAATGTCAATCAAGTATATATACTGTGACCACTCTTTCAGTTATAATATGAAAATGAAGCACCCAGGATTCCAAATGACTGCGTGATGCTGGAGAGAATGAAAATGTTTATGTAATGAGGGATTTCTATATGCTATCACTGACATCTAGAGCACTATGTAGAGGAAAATCAGGTTTGTTATTATTAAAATATATTATTCTACTCTCTATATATACTTTTGAAAATTCTCTTGTGTGGCAACTCTAGCATACTCATTATTCATGAATTATATGCTTTAAACTCCATTGGAATTAAAAATAAATGTCAAAGAAAAGGTGCTAATTAAAATATTAAATGCTCCTCAACTGTAGTTCACTAATGGTATTTAAGAATTATGCTATTGTGTTGTAATAGTATACTGTAATTATAACACAGCAAATAGTAAAAAAAATATATAATTCAATGAGTTCAAACCAATTTCATTGTGTCCAAATACTATGAATACCCAGCAGGGAATGGTATTTTACAACTTGCTCTTTTTTTATTCTAGCCAGGTCATATAATATTTATCATTTATTTCATTGAATGTGATCATGATGCAAAATAATGTGCTCTTTTGTATAGAAAGGGTTAAGTTATGGCCTTTGTGAGCCATTAGTTGGAGATTTATTGGGGGAGTTAGTAAGTCTATAGTTCAATATGTGGTGATTGAACAAGGACCATAGGTGCAGAGACAGAGAGAGGAAGAGAGCTCAGTCAAATGACGCCTCTGGGGCTTTACAACATATGGCCCATCAGTCAAGGGTCAAGCCCCCTCACAAATTGCATGCACTTTACATAGCCATCTGCATCAATAAATTACTACTCTTCTGTTGCACAAGCTCTAGTGCATGAGAAAGAGGGATCGCTACCACTTATAGACCGCTATTTTTCATTCTCGTTCACTTCTAGCTTATATGTTGGTCTATCTTTTCCACACAAGGATATACAACAATAATCAGGCAGAAGCATTATTAAACACTTTAATGCATTAAAACGTGTATCTGTCTTTTTTTCAGTCTGAAGGCATATATCTTGGATTGTTACTGACATGCAGAGGAATCAGGTAGGAGATTTGGAAGAAAAAGAACTCTGAGAAGACAAACCATATCATTACCTGACTTTATCTTGTTTCTCTCAGCAGTTTTTCCCTCCTTTTGCAGCTTTGTAGTTGCTTTAATTAGAATAATGGCTTGCTAATGAACAGTTATTGGAATTCTGCAGCATTAAATGTTTAGCCATTTTCCTGTTACACACTAAAACTGTCAACTTTGCAACTAACTGCTCTTACTACCTTCACAAAATTGGCCAAGGCTGGAACCCCTTGAAATAAGAAACTAAAACATGTGAAATATGAAAATTAGTTGATTTAAATTCAAACAAGCTAATTGGTACAAATATGTTTGTCATTTCTGACCTTTTAGAACACATCTAAAGCTCTCAAGCACATCTACTTTTAGAGCAGTCTTCCAGAATAAAATAAAACAAAATAAACAAATGCCCCCTAAACATAATAAACCCAGCTAAATAAATACAACTATCCAAATTGTAATCTTTGTACATGATGATTAGTCCCCATATCTCATGGAAATAAAGGAAAACTTTTAGTAACTAATGATATCTTTAAAAATCCTGTCTTTTCACCACCAACAACAAAGTATTTGAGAAGCCTGAGAGAAAGGATAGGATATAGAAGAAAGGAAAGTGAATGAAAGAGATCAACAAATATCAGTCAATATTGTGGAGAAGTAGTATGTTACAGTGGGAAAAAATAATGGAGGACTGAAGTTCAAATCCTGTCTTTACCACTTCATGTATGCTGATCCTGTATAAACCTCTTAACCTCTCTCTCTAGGCCTCAGTTTTCTGAACAATAACATAAGAGAGTTGAACTAGACAATATCCATGATCTCTGCTAGCTCTATGATTCTTATGACACTACAATTGAGGACAGTTTGTATGTCTAAGAAACAAATCATGCAAAGGATTGGGAGAGATCAATAATGGCAGCAAATACATAGAGCTGGTCCTCAAGAAACATATCCTAATGAATGAAACAACATGAAAATTACTAGGTATTTAATAATATATATGAAGTAGACGAAAGTCTGAGGGCAGAAGCCATTAGTAACTGATAGGGACAGGAGAGCTTAGGATTGTGGGAGGACAGAAAAAGGCTTCCTGAAGAAAGTGAAATCTAAGCTGGTTCTTAAAGAACACCAGAGCAACCCAGAGATGGAGGTGAAAAGGGAGGACATTCCAGGATGAGACAAAGGTATAGGTGGTGGTGGTGGTGGTGGTGATGGTCCTCACTTTTGAAGACGACCAATGACATCACAGGTAATGTTTTGACTTGCACATGAATTGAATTTAAATGAGACAGAGTTACACAATCTTCAGCCTCACTCTCTGTTCCAGAGTCATCAAAGTCCAATGGCAAGCAAAGAGTCAGGATGATTGGTAATGGCCTGGGATACAGTGGATGATCTTGGCATTTTCAATGTTTGACCAAGCTCTAAGTGCTACATAGTACTTGCTTTAGCTGCCTTCATGGCTACTGGAACAAAATGTTCTCTTCCACCCATTCCTCCAGGGGAAATTTTCACATGCTTGGGGTAGACATCACCAATGGGTTTATGGTCCTGGTAGTTACCCTCAACTTGGTTTAGTCTACCTGCCAAGATGGTTTTAGTTGTGACCATTGTGCATGCTACAGTTTCTTGGAGCCACAGGGGGACAGGTGGACACCAAAGGTGGATGAGAAGCCCTGAAAAGGGGCTTTGCAAGCCCTCATACCACAGGTGTTAATTCTCCCTGAACACTTCAAACACCCCCAGTACAAAGATTGCTGTTGTTCAGTCATTTCAGTTGTGTTTGACTCTTTGTGACCCCATTTAGAGTTTTCTTGGCAAAGATACAGAAGTGGCTTGTCATCTCCAGCTCATTTTATGGATAAGGAACTAAGCCAAACAAGGTTAAGTGATTTGCTCAGGGACACACTGTTTCTGAGACCAAATATCAACTCATGAAGAAAAATCTTCCTGACTCCAGGTCTGGTGCTCTATCCACTGCACCAGCTAGCTACCCTAGTACAAAGGTGCAGAGATGCAAAATGGACCTTTTTATAAAAGGAACAGCATATGGGCATGTGTTACTGGATCATAGAGATTATGGTGGGGAGGAATATATCAGATAAAAATGATTCCAATTATTGCAAAGGCAAAGAAATGGAAATAGGGAGTGACATTTTTAAGGAACTGCCAGTAAGCCATCACAGCTGGATCACAGTGTGTGTGGAAGGGAGTAGAGTGTAAGAAGACTGGAAGGGTAGGAAGATGCCAGTTTATAAAGAGCTTTAAATGACAAACAGAGGAGTTCATATTTGGTCCTGGAGATAAAAGTGGGCCACTGCAGTAGTTGCACACAGGTTTTAGAAAATTAAATTATCAAGAGCCACCTACATTAACTACTCAAATGTAGGGATCTTCTACTATGAGGGTGAAGGGAAAGAATAAGCTAGCTAATTATAATTCAAGGGATCATAAGACTGATGATGATGATGATACTTAGCATTTACAGATTATTGTTAAGATTTGCAAAGTATTTCCTCATAACAACTATATTAAGATAGTGCCAATATCATTATCCCCACTTTACCAAAGAAGAGACTGAGGTTCAATATTGCAACCTTAGGGTATATTAACAAGTACAGTTTAAAGGATAAGAGTTGACAAAGTTGGTTTCATTATTTTCCTAAAGAATCACGAAGAAATGAGACAATGTCATCTTGTTTTGTAGAGTTTGTTGTGAACCTAATTAAAAAGACCACTGTGACAATAACTACCACTTATGTGTCAATATCTGTTATAGAAGATGAAATGGTAGAGACTTTCTAAGAATATGATGAGGTTTTCTAAACCAGTTCAATAAATGTACTAATAGTTGGTAGTTTCAAACAACCACTAAAGAGGAGTATGGTGAAAATACTTCAGAAAATGGGCATAAATTTCACAAAGAAAAAAAGGCAAAGACTTAACTTCCCAATACTCAGAAGTCTCACATCAACATGCCATGGACACTTTTAAAATAAAAGACCTAGGGGCAGCTAGGTGGCGCAGTGGGTAGAGCACCAGCCCTGGAGTCAGGAGGACCAAAGCTCAAATCTGGCCTCAGACACAACACTCACTAGCTGTGTGACTCTGGGCAAGTCACTTAACCCCAATTGCCCTCACCAAAAAATAAAAAATAAAATAAAATAAAATAAAAGACCTAGAAGGCACTCAAATAACAATGACCAAACAATATCCCCCACTACCACCCCCCCAAAAAAGAGAAATAGAGTATATCTAAAGAGATAAGAAATGACTAAGTACTAAGCACATAATAGAAAAATTAAGAGTCCATGTACAATTACAACATTGACTGTTGAGAGCAGATCAAAATCACCTGTAAATTAAAAAGCTAAAGATGTGAAGAGGACTCTGCCAACAACTGCAACATGTTCAACTTCATGTAGTTAAATGTGCTGTTCATGTTGAAAAGTAGTAAATGCACCTACTAAAAAGACAAAATTATTGACCTTTACTATTGCCATTTGTGGAAGAAGTTTAAACAATATAAAATTGTCACCAAAATGAGAAGGCTAAAATGAGTTCTAGTTATCTCCTCCATTGGAATATATACTTCTTGTGAGTAGAGATTGTTTCATTCTTTGTGTATGTTTTTCTAATGCCTAGGATAGTTCCTGGCACATAGCAGGGACTTTAAAAATGAAATAATTGATAATTATCCTTAACTTATTCCTTATATATTTTTCCATTATATATCTAGATTTGAGTCACAAGTTTCTTTGAGTCACAAATGATTAAGTATGGTTTACTTATCCTTTTAATTTGCTAAAATGTTCAAGAGCTTAGATGAGATAACATTGAAAAGCAATGGATACATTTTAAATCTGGATGTTATTTTTATTATATTTAGCCTGGAAGCATAAAATATTTTCCCAAATTATCTATTTTAACCATTTCTATTTTTATCATTGATTTTTTTCATAGTTGCACTACTGAGATAACAGTTGCCAACCATGCTTTTAAAAATGGCTAAAGTGGGTGGAGCCAAGATGGCGGAGGGAAAGCAGTGACTTGCTTGAGCTCTCCCTCAAACCCCTCCAAATACCTATAAAAAATGGCTCTAAACAAATTCTAAAGCAGCAGAACCCCCCCCCCAAAAAAAAACAGAGTAAAACAAATTTCCAGCCCAAGACAACCTGGATGGCTGATCAGAAAGGTATATCACCCCGGGGGGGGAGAGGAGTGCAGTTTGGCGTGGGGGCGCAGACTGCAGCGAATCTGGAGCAGGTCTCAGAGGACTGAATCGCAGGCAACTGTGGCAGTTTCCAGACTTCTCAACCCACGAACGCCAAAGACAACTTAGAAGGACAGTGGGAAAAGTCTGTGACTGCAGTGAGAGGAAAAGCCAGGTCTCAGCCACCCCCAGGGCAGCGGCTGCCTCCTGAGCTTCTGGCCCACAGACTGAGGGGGAATTGAATGGTTGATCAGAGGGGGATTGCAAGGATCTCTTTGCCAGTGCTGAGGCAGGAATCTCTTGCTTTGCCCATGCTTGGATCTGGGTCACAGTTCTGAGGTGCGGTCCTGGGACAAGGAGGAATGCTGGCGTGGTGGAGCTTGTTGTGGTGGTGGAGAGGAAATACCTCACCCTTAAAGAACTGAAAATTTTCAGGTCCTTAGAAGTATCTCTGAAAACAGCTATACAAACCCCCAAAGCTTGGGACAGTACATTCTCCACATTGGAAGCAGACTCTTACCTTAACACAGAGTTTAAAACTCAAGTAATTGGTTGGGAATCATGAGTAAGCAGCGCAAAAAGAGTCAGACTATATTATCTTACTTTGGTGACAAAGAAGTTCAAAACATACAACCAGAAGAAGAAAACAAAGTCAAAACTCCTACATCCAAAGCCTCCAAGAAAAATATGAATCAGTCCCAGGCCTTGGAAGAGCTCAAAAAGGATTCTGAGAAGGAAGTAAGAGAAGTAGAGGAAAAACTGGGAAGAGAAATGAGAGTGATGCAAGAAAATCATGAAAAGCAAGTTAACAGCGTGCTAAAGGAGACCCAAAAATATACTGAAGAAAATAACACCTTAAAAAATAGCCTAACCCAAATGGCAAAAGAGGTCCAAAAAGCCAATGAAGAGAAGAATGCCCTAAAGAGCAAAATTGGACAAATGGAAAAGGAAGTCCAAAAGATTACTGAAGAAAATACTTCCTTAAAAATTAGAATAGAGCAATTGGAAACTAGTGACTTCATGAGAAATCAAGACACTGTAAAACAAATCCAAAAGAATGAAAAATTAGAAAACAATGTGAAATATCTCATTGGAAAAACAACTGACCTGGAAAATAGATCCAGGAGAGAGAATTTAAAAATTATTGGACTATGTGAAAGCCATGATCAAAAAAAGAGCCTAGACATCATCTTTCAAGAAACAATCAAGGAAAACTGCCCTGATATTTTAGAACCAGAGGGCAAAATAGAAATTGAAAGAATCCACTGATCTCCTCCTGAAAGAGATCCCCAAAGGAAAACTTCTAGGAATATTGTAGCCAAATTCCAGAGTTCCCAGGTCAAGGAGAAAATATTACAAGCAGCCAGAATGGAACAATTCAAGTATTGTGGAAACACAATCAGGATAACACAAGATTTAGCAACCTCTGCATTAAGGGACCACAGGGCATGGAATATAATATTCTGGAGGTCAAAGGAGATAGGATTACAACCAAGAATCACCTACCCAGCAAAACTGAGTATAATTAGTTCTTCAGGGGAAAAAAATGGTCATTCAATGATGGAGAGGACTTTCAAGCATTCTTGATGAAAAGACTAGAGCTGAATAGAAAATTTGACTTTCCAATACAAGATTCAAGTGGAACATGAAGAGGTAAACAAGAAAGAGAAATCATAAGAGACTTATTACGGTTGAATTGTTTACATTCCTGCATGGAAAGATGATATTTGTAACTCATGAGACCTTTGTCAGTATCAGGGAAGTTGGAGGAAAAAATTATGTGTGTATATAGATAGATAGATAGATAGATAGATAGATAGATAGATAGATAGATAGATAGATAGATGGCACAGGGTGAATTGAAGATGAAGGGGTCATATCTGGAGAATAAGATTAAGGGGTGAGAGAGGATTATACTAGGAGAAGGAGAAAGGAGGTAGAACAGGGTAAACTATCTCCCAAAAAAAAACCAGAAAAGAAAAGGCTCTTATAGTGGAGGGGAGATGGGGGAAGGTGAGAGGGAATGAGTGAATCTTATTCTCATAGGATTTGACTTAAGGAGGGAATAACATACACACTCAGTTGGGTATGGAAATCTGTCTTACTCTACAGGAAAGTAGGAGGGGAAGGGGACAAGAGAGTAGGGGGATGATGGAGAGGAGGGCAGATTAGGAAATGGGGTAATCAGAAGCAAATACTTCTGAGGAGGGACAGGGTCAAAAGAAAGAATTGAATAAATGGGGGGGCAGGATAGGATTAAGGGAAATAGAGTTAGTTTTTCACAGCATGTCTACTATGGAAGTGTTTTGCATAACTGCACATGTATAGCCTATACTGAGTTGCTTGCCTTTTCAATGAGGGTGGGTGGGGAGGGAGGAAGGGAGAAAATTTGGAACCCAAAGCTTTAAAAACACATGTTTAAAAAAAATGTTTTCACATGCAACTGGGAAATAAGAAATACAGGAAATGGGGTACAGAAATCTATCCTGCCCTACAGGAAAATAGAAGGGGAAGGGGATAAGAGAAGGGGGGAAGAAATAGAAGGGAAGGGAGACTAGGGGAAGGGGTATTCAAAATGTATTTCTGCACCAAACTATTTTTGGTAGGTGTATATGTGGGGGGGTATATGTGTACATGGGTGAAAGTAGGACAGAGACACTGTGAGATAGTGAAGGAGAAGGGAATAGAAAAGCAGAGATAAAAGAGAAGAGAAAGAAAGAGAAAAGTGCATATTTGTGTGATCAATCCTGAATTATATGGTTCATAAAAGACTGAGGTCATGAGATGCAAATCTTTCCAACTTTTTTTTCATGTTCATATGCTCTTCTTCTCCTGCACATAATTTATATGAAATAGTAAGCCCTCCCCCCTCCTTATTTTTCATTTGTTTGTTAATATATTTTTCCCTCCCTTTCCTTTCTTAAAACAAAACAAACACACTAAAGGCCTTTATAGATCTCAAACTTCCTTTGTGAACTCAGTAGTCATTAAGATTTTCAAGGTAATCCCATGCAGTGGACCATGTCTGTAATCATGGGTTGGGAAGCTGAGGCTGCCAGAGTCCTTGAGTTTAGGAATGGGCCATGCAGATTGACTGGTCACACTATGGTGCACCACAGGAGTGCACCAGGTTGCCTAGGGAGGGACAAACTTGCCTACATCAGAAAGAAAGAAGGTTAATGCTTCCCAGGCACCACGAGTCCATGAGTAGCCCCCGCACTATATGATTTGGCAAGACTTTGAGGCCTACACTTAAAAAAACACATCTTTAAAGGACCTTTGTCTCATTTTCTATTAAGCACTTCATCATTTATCCCCTTTCAACTGCTCAACTGCATTTACTTTTTTTTACTACTCTAGAAACTTGTGTTTGTTTTTCAAAGTTTCTAATCAGCTCCACTTTTTTATCAGGAACATTTGTAAATTAAAAGTTCAATTTTTACTTATATAGAATTAAATTCAATTTTGTAGGATTTCTTTTTGGGGGGGGAGGTTAAATGTTAAGCTTTTTTTTTCTTTTGGAAAACTATATTCTAAGATTTTGTCTCCTTTTTGACATATGCATGACAATTTTGTGTGAGATTGACTGTGGTTCTTTGTTACTTCAACTTTTTATTTCATTTTGACAGTTTTCATTATTTTTATTCTGTGAATTGAAAGTTCTATATTTTGGCCATGATATTCCTCAGATTTTCTTTTTCCAGTTTCAGATTATAGTAATTGGTAGATTCTTTCTATTTCCCCTTGTCCTTTTGGTTCTGATAGATGTAAGAAATTTTCTTTTCTTGATTTTTTTGAAATAAGTTATCTAGGATTTTTGCTAGTCATGGTTTTAGGGAGCCCTATCATTCTTAAATTATTTCTCCTCAACATGCTTTGCAAGTCAGTTGTTTAGATGGAAGATATCTTACATTTTCTTGTTAAAATAATGTTTTGATTTTTTTTTTTGTCTCATGATGTTATTGAGTTCAGAGTCCATCATCACTTGTGAAAGGATTTTTTTTTTTTTTTTTTACCTTTTGTTCCAAACTAAACTGTTTTTCTTTGGGTATTTTCCTTTGAATTCTTTTTTTTTCTAATTTTATTTTAAACTCTATTGATTTGCTTTTTTTTCACTGGCAACTCTTGTAGTCTTTCTGACTGTCTTTTTTTTTCCTCTGAGGCTTTGCTTGCAGTTTTAGTGGAAATACTCTTATGTTTGATTTACCTCTTGGGCTTATTTTACCCCATGGTATTATTTTTTCATTCCCTTTGCTGTCTTCTACTGACTCAGATTTTCAGCATCAGTTTTGGATGGGTTCACATTTGTGATTTCACAAGTGTGAGGAATTCTTTACGTTGGAAACTTTGCTTACTTAATGTAAATTGTAATACATAATTGCAATTTATCTGCAATTTATACTTAAAAGAGTTTCCCTGGAGTACTGAGAGGTTAAGTGACTTGCTAGTTGTCACACAACTAGTATGTGTCAAAGACAAATCCATGTGAAATGACAGGTATTAAAATGTATTTTACTAAAAATAGAAGATTGGAGTGATTCTGAAAAACAATAGGGTATTTGAAAGATATATAAAAATTCAGGGATGATAAATGCAAATCTCAGGTTATCTTTGTGAGTCTTAGTTTCTAGGAGGGTGGAAAGGGTTTTACCCTTTCCTTCACAACAGACCCCAATTTTAATCTCAGCTCTGACACTTACTAGCTCTGTGACCTAAGGCAAGTAACTAGAACTTTGTTCCCAAATCTATAAAACTGAATGATTATACTCTCACTATCTCACACTGCTTGTAAAGAATCCCTTGTAAATTTAAAGGTCTATATAAATGTGAGTTATTTCATCATGATCATCATTATTGTAATTATTAAAAAATGATACTTGAATTAAATTCAAAGTTTCTATTTAGATTAAAAATTGCTGCCTTAACATTTAAATTGAAAACCGCTACTTTAAATGCTTTAAATGTTTATTTTTGGTAATTCCCAATATCCATTTTTGACTCCCTCATTTCAAACCTTAATTTAAGACTGGATTCTGTATTCCTATTTAAAGACCCAGAAACAGCTTCAAATTTATTTATCTAACTCAATTACTCTATGAATCACTTTCCAATTGGCCCCAATATTATCTGTATATAGTTTACTAACCAATATGATTCTCAATTATCTAACACCTTGACCAAAGATTTTACTGCAGTCTCCATAGGTTTACCTACCCTATACATGTATTCCTCACCCCTAATTCAGGACCCTTGTGGATATATGCTATTAATTTGCTATTTCAAAATTATTTCTGAAATGTATTTATTTTATTAGAATACATGAAAAAGTCAACTTTTGTGCATAAATGGGGATTGTCTTGGAGATATAATATTCTTTTCATTTTCTGCTTCCAATTTCCTAGTTAATTCTTATATTTCTTGCTTAAAAGGTTGCTACATTTGTAGTATATTTCAAAGTAATAGTAGTAGTATATTACAAAGTCTTGTACTAGCTTGTATCTACTCAAGGATTTTTATGAAGGCAATTCTATCTAATCCTGAATGAACAACTCACAATACAGCTACAAGTACAAGTCTTCTTTGGTGAGTAGTTTGTCTGATGAAAACCAGTTCCATGTAACCATTTAACAAACTGTTGTGTTTTTTTTTTTCACTTAAGTTTTTAAAAAATTTAAATTTCAAAAAGATGGCTATCTTATATACTTACAAAATTCTTGTTTCTCAACAAAAGTTCTAAAAGTAGAAGTAGACATTCCTTGTTGGTCCTAATGGCTTGAGTAGCTATTATTGATTAGTTGGAAATTATTGCTTTATTTGTAGAATCAAAAAAAATTTTTTTTGCATTTGTAAGCTGCATTTTGACAATGTTTTATGGTTGTTTTATGAAGTGGAGGAGCTGGTGACACTTTTGTATTGGACTATAGTAGGTGTTTATTTTGTTATTATTGTTGTTGTTTTTGAAATATTTATTTTCTGGCAAGATACAAACTGCAAAAATTGAAGCAGTGAAAATTACTATGTCGTCAGACCCAAGACATTATTTTCACAGGGCTTGAGCCTGTACCAATCAGTATAAGGATATATCAGAGAACTAGAAACTATTCTTGCATATCAATCAAATACAAGATAAAATTCAAAACATATCCTTTACCATCATAACAACTGGAGATGATGCCATCATTTTTACAGTTTCTTTCAGCTGAAGAAAATAACATTATTTTTTTAAAAATTATTTCCTTGCCAATATATAAGTAGTAATATGTCCATGATTTCTAGGTAACAATATCATTGAATGTGAAAGCACAGTCTCTTTGGACAAAATAATAAGCTATAATAAAAATTCCCTTTCGTGAAATTTCCTTGGAGGAATAACAAAATGGCAGAGAAGTGAGCTATAATCAATGTCTCTATAAAAGGTTTATCAGGATATCAGCTCATTTCTGGGTAAAGTGGTTTACAGGGTTTAGCATTTTTATTTGGAATTTCATTGGAGCCTACTCTTTTTTTATGGCTGCATACAAAGGAGCCTGGTTCAATGAAACCCTTGTACACTTGACAAGTACTCACTTGCTATTTTGAGACTAGCATGCACTACCTTTTGTGACCTAATCATGGTACAAGTCTTCTTTATTACCTTTGACCAAAAAAAAGGACTACAGTGCTAATGTCAACATACATAAACTGAGACAGATATGTGACTTAAATTCCTGTGCACAGAACTGAGAAGCACTGATAAACCTGCCCAGTTATATGCCCATTAGAAGACATGAAAGACAGACTGGAAACACAGTGGCAAAGAATTTTCTCCCAAGAAATTAGCATGATAATTGGCTGCTAGCCACATTTCTAGGGATGTAAGTCTACTGTAGCTCAATTTATCCATAGGGACAACTACACTTACAGTAGAAATGGAGCACAGAGTTTTATAATGACTAAGTCATTTCTGGGATTCAATGATCAGGACCGTGTCTGGTGGCAGTCCTATATTCATCTGATATTTGTGAAAATCTAATTTTTACTTAGCCTTATATTAATGACTGGGTGACCTTGAATGATCTGATCTCTACTTTTTCACATATATGATAGTAAATTCATGCTTGAGTTCAATTTGTGTGTGTTATTACATAAGAATGAGAAGTTTATGCCTAGTCAAAACAAAAATTTCATCCTTCTTGCTAAAATGTAAACTTTCTTAAGTATGCATAATTGCTAACTGTTTTTGGGTTTTTTTTTTGTTTGCTTTTGTTTTTTTGTTTTTGTTTTTGTTTTTTAGTGAGGCAATCGGGTTTAAGTGACTTGCCCAAGGTCACACAGCTAGTACGTGTCAAGTGTTTGGTCTGAGACCGGATTTGAACAACTCTGGTTCTCCTGACTTCAGGGTCGGTGCTCTATCTACTGCGCCACCTAGCTGCCCCCGTTTTTTGTTTGTTTGTTTGTTTGTTTTTTTAGAATTGCTAGCTGTTTTAAGGTGAAAGTTTAACTTCAATCAAATCTATGAATTGTTCGAAAGTTACTTCCTTTCTTTCTTTCCTATTATGAGCACTGAAACATTAGATTCAACATTCTATTTAAACCATTATCACTTCAATTACATTTCAATATCTTAACATCAATGAGTTAGATATAGTGAAGCATTTTGAAGATAAAGAAGATATGGTTCTTATTAGGTTATGAATTTGTTAAATGATATATCCAAGAAGTGGAAAAGACAATTTTAGTTATTTTCTTAAATTCATACATGTCTGCTCACAATAAGGGAAATATTTCATATTTTGGCAATACAGAAAAAAAATCTGCCTTTTTTTTTTTTAGCTGAAGGGCCACCTGTTTTATTACTTCTGAAGGTTATTGCAGATACATTAAAAGAAATAAGTTGCTTACACTTGAGAGTAATTCAAAGGAAAATTGCAAATGCAATGGCAAGAAGATCTCATAAATGGCTTGACCCCCTGTATGTCCCACAGGTAGTATCACAACTCAGCAAAGCTATTAGTGTAAACATCCAAGAGACAATAAAGTAAACTAGCCAGAGACCCAGATGGCTCCAGTGTAAAAGTACATTCCAAAGCCTGGCATCTGGATTTTGCAGCTGCCATGCATAACCCATATGTGACCATAAATATTGGTACTGAGGATGGCTCATTTAGAGATTCAGGTCAAACAGAAGCATCTGAACCATTGCCGTGGCAACCAAAAGCAGCATTAAGTTGTGAACTGTGTATAATCCTTCATATATTTTCCAATTATCATTTCAACACCTGACGTCATTACTATATAAATTATATGTTGAAATAATAAAATAATTTTTCAGATTTTGAAGTACTTGTATTTGTTGTATTTGTTAAAACTAAATCAGTCTATATTGAATCTTCCACATATTTTCTTATATCCACTTTCAAAATATAAATTCTCCACATTTTCTTATAAATTTTGTCTAATTTATTTTATTAGAACACCAATTCAGGTATGATTCTTAATGGTACTGCCTTCTGTATTCAATTATTATTTTTTATTTTTCCACTTCAAAATAAAAAAAAATTTATGTTGCTGATACTGTTATTTGGAATTTGAAAATATGTTATTCCACCATGGAAACGGGCTAGCATTTCCCTAATTTTGATAACAAAAATAAAGCAATTAAAGTAAAGCATCTTCATTGTCACATAGCAAGTCACATGATGGAAACTTGAATTATTTTTGCTATACTTATTTGTTTTACTCCATATTTTCCCAGTAGCTCTCATTGTAATTAAACAACAGGAATTATTTCTAACTTTATATAATCTTAAATTCCTATTTTTACTTCCCATTTTAGATTTTACTGCTACATCAAATTCTCCAGTTTAAAAAAAAAACTGCAATACCTACAGAATCAATTAGATTGGCCATACAGTCTTTGTGATTCATGGTTAACACTACTGAAAATATTAAACATTTCTCAACTCAGCACTTTACATTATAGGGACATACTGTGTCTTCTCCCTTTAATTCTTCCATTAAGATAGTTCATCTTGATAAAGCTAAAGTTTATTTTCTTTGATTTCAGGATCTAACAAGCTTTTCTTCATCACTGTTTCTTTTTTCTAGTTCTTCTCTGTTTTGCTACTAAAATCTAACACATTCTCATGATTGAGTTCTCCGAGTTTGCCTACAGCAGCTTGCCATGTAAATCTTGTCAGACAGGTCCCTTCATTTCACTGTTCAAAAAAGCTTCTAAAAGCCCACCTGTTCTGTGAAGCAACTAAGCAATAAAGACCATTCACCAAGCTATGTTTGTTCTGCCTCATTCTGTCCTTGCTCATGACCTTTGTGCCTTACCCTCCTCATTGAAAGGCCTGTTATTTCCCTAACAAGACTCACTTAGTGCATAGTGACCAGTATGCTTATAGCATGCTATGCATTTACATAATAAAACAGATGTTAGCTGGTCACCAGGATAATTTCAGATTATCAAGTGTGTATTAGTCAAGTGTTTTGATAGCTCTTAATTACTGACAACAGTCTCATAGCATATTTGCCATATGCAGTACAGTCTAAGTAATATGAAACCTTACTCTGCTCTTCTGAAATAACATCTTTACTGAAATGTGAAGTGTGACTACCAGGTGTCTGGTAGGAATGATAGACTTTGTGGATTAGCAAAGTGAGAGCTAATGAGGTTGTATTCTATAAGAACATTCATTAGTGAAGAGGTAAGAGTGCATAATAGGCACATATTTTTTTAAATTGGCTCTAAAATGTACATGAGAAGACCACTGAGTGAATAGAGATTATTGAATGTAAAGATTGGTAGTTCACTCACAAATCTTCTAGAGGAGCCTATTTTTAGAGGTTCTTAGTTTTGGTTAAAAATACTGCTTTTAAGAAAAAAATCCTCACATTCTTGATTTCTTTAAATTATTTCCTGCCTTCTCCCTCCCTCTTCTACTTCCACCCCAATAGAGTGTCTTAGAAATAATATGTACTCAAGGTTTTAAAAAAGCCCTGGAGGGAGAATTATCAATAAAGAAAGATAAAAGCAGAAATGACCAGAAAGAAAAAGATCACAATGGGATTCAACATATTTGAAATGTTGAAAGTACAAAGATTTTTAATGTGATGTCAAGTGAAATCTAGTGTGCTTTATATTCACTAATGTATCCTTTTAGGGACTAGAATGTCACATATATCTTTTTAATAATTTGTGGTTTAAAATAATTAATAAAATTCACTTAATATGTGGGTAGCTGGAATTTCCTTGATCCTCTTTTTGGTTTATGTTTTCTTAGCAATTCAGTGTGCATAAATGGATTAAATAATTTAAAAACCCTAATATTTATTTAGAACTTTAAGGTTTTCAGAATGCTTTACACATATTATCTTATTTGAACCTCATAACAACCCATGAAGTAGATAATACAGGTATTAATATCCCAATTTTTACAGATGAGGAAACAAGTTTAGAGAAATTATGATATCTTTCCCAGCCAGATGGTGAGTGTTATAGGCAAAAGCTGAACCCAAGTCTTTCCTGATTGCAAGTCCAAAGATTTTTATATTGTATCACATTTCTCTGCAAATCTGACTTTAACCACTATCAATAATGCACTAATTTTATTTTATTCATTGATGAAACTTGGGAAGGTTCAATATTACATTTAGTATTTTAAGATTACATTACTTTGGCCACAAATAAAGTAGTATATACACATAGTCAGAGACCTATTGGCATTTATAAAAATCTATACTCAGAGCCTACAAGCTGGAGAGTGAGCTGACTACCTGAACATCTATTCTGTAGAGATTCAACCAGCTCTTGAGATAGAGCTAAATATAAATCACCAAATGGAAACTTTCCATTTTCAAAATTCACCCAGCAAAACTCTTCTAACCCTCCTCTCAATAAAATAAATTTTCTGTAAAATATTTAATGTTTAATAGTTTTCAGTTTTCATAATGATAAATTCTGACTGCTCCCCTTACATTACAGATAAACTTCCTATTACCTCACTAACTCTTCCCCAACTTTCCCACCAGCTTCCCAAAACAACACCAAAATGTCCTTATTTAAATTTTTCTAATGTTGATGTCATGAAACTGATTCTCAGTGAAGACATAATTACCAATTCAGTACTCTAAGAATTATCTCTTTTAGTAAGTGTTCTCAAAATATTCAAATACCAGGTGGAAAGAAGTATGATAGTATGGAACTGAACTCTAGGTTTCTGGGGAGGAGAATCACAGATATAAAAACAACAAAGGATATTAAAATAAAATGGATGGTAAAGACTAAATAACACAATTTCTTCATTTTACACATGAAGAAATAAAAAATGACTTTCTTAATGTCACATAGTTAGTTCCTATAAAACGTAGAACCATAACCACATTTTCCAAAGCTATTGCTTCTTTTTATTTTTTTCTATCTCTTTCTCCCTCCAACCTCTTACCCACCTATTACATCACTGTATTGAGCAGAGTAGCATAGTCTTTCACCATTGATCATCATTATAATATTGCTGTTCCTGTGTACAATGATCTCCTGATTTTTCTCACTCTATTTGGTATCAATTTAAGTAGGTCTTCAAAGGTTTTTCTGAACCCATCTCCCTTGACATTTCTTATAGCACAATAGTATTCCATCACAAATATATACCACAACTTATTCAGCCATTCTGTGACTGATGAGCATTCCCCCATTTTTCAATTCTTTGCCACCATAAAAAGAACTGTTATTAATATTTTTGCACATATACCCCCCTTTCCTTTTTCTTTGATCTCTTTGGGATACAGACTCAGTTGTGGTATTTCTGGGTCAAACAGTATTTATAGTTTTATAGCCCTTTGGGCAAACTGTTCTCCAGAATGGTGGGACCAATTCACAATTCTTCCAACAGTACATCAGTGTCCCTGTTTTTCCATATCTCTTACCACATTTGTCATTACCCTTTTTTTTTTGTCATGTTAGGTGTTAGGTGGTAGCTCAGAGTTGTTTTAATTTGCATTTTTCTAATCAATATTTATTTAGTGCATTTTTTCATATGATTATAGATAGCTTTAATTTCTTCTTCTAAAAACTGCCTGTTCATATCCTTTAACCATTTAGCAATTAGGGAATGGTTCTTATTTTTATAAATTTGACTCAGTTCTCTATATATTAGAGAAATGAGGACTTTATCAGAGAATGTTGCTTCTTTTAAAAAAAAATTTTAAAATAAAATTCACCTCTATTTAACCAGATAAAGAGAGTGAGTGTCAATTTGCCTACTTATGTCTGATAAATTTTAATATTACTTTTAGGCTACATATATAATTTACATTATTGCTATCTCCCTATTAGAATGGAATATCCTTCCAAGTAGAGATGTTTTTTTCTATGTATTTGTATCTCCAGTGTCTAGCACAGTGTCTGTCACATAGTATATGCTTAATAAATATTGATTATCTCATTGATTCATCTCCACATCTCAATTTCACAGCCAATCACCATGGTTCAAATTTTTAATACTACTGGCCTGAAAAATCGCAATAGCCTTCTAAAATATATTGTCACATCCAATTTCTCCCAGAACCAATTTATTCATCACGATGTGCTAAATCAATCTTATTTAATTAAATTAAAATTATTTAATTATATTAAAATTCTTTAATTTGTGGTAAAGCAGATAAAGCTCTGGGAATGTAGAGGAACACAGCTTAAGTTTAAATTTGACCTCAGATACTTACTAGTTGTGTTAACCTGAGCAAGTTACTTAACCTTTATCTACCTTGGTTACAAATGAAAAATTGGAATCATAAAAGCACCTATGGTGACTGTTGTAAAGATCAAATGAAATATTTGTAAAATGAGTGCATAGCACATAGTAAACACTTAAAAAATACTTATTTCCTTTCCCCCGTCTTTATGGATTTCTAAGGCCACATAACTAGTCTAATCAAAACCCTTTACTGGTTCCTCACTACCTAATGAATAGAGTTCAAAATCCTTAGACTAGCTTTTGACACTGGTCACAATCTCATAATGGAGGGGAACCTACTATAAAGAAAATTCCATTAAAAATTCAATTAGCATTTATTAAGTATCTTGTACATGCAAGATTCTGTGATTGGTCATTGTATTTTATCTAAACATTATTGCTAATATTTGTATCTGGAATCACATGCAAGCACCACAAAAGAACTGACTTTTCAAAAAAAAAATTAACAAGAGAATCATGTGACTATAGTTTGTTTGTTAACATAGACAAAGCACAACAAAGTCAGAAGATGAGTATAAGGTATATATCAAACAAAAATGAAGCTCATTTCGAGATTCTGTGATCTTGTGAGGCAATCATACTCTAAGTATATTCCAAACTGAGTAAAGGTACTTTGATAATGTCATCATGACTAAGGAAGCTAGACATGAAAATGGATAACAAGTAGGATTTATCTTTGTCTAGTGATTTTCTATTGCTGATGAATGGGCCAATGCCAAGAGGCATTACAGCTGGGGACAATCCAACCTCTGAATTTCTCATTGGATGGATTGTTATGCCATTGGTGGCAAGTGTAATAATCGAGTCATTGTCAGAATGTTTCTCTCTTTCTTTTCTAACCAGAAAATTTTAATCTCTCCGTGTTTTGTGCACTGGAAAGATAACAAAACCATCTCTCAGGAATTTCCACAATTCCTTCTCTAGGTTTTCTAAATAATTATGACAATCTAGATTTCCTTATTTCAGAAGCAAACAAAACTGAACAAAAACCTACCTTTTCTATCTTCCCACTCGAGTAGAAGTTATCTTAGTACTTTACTTTTTTTTTTAACTGTAGGACAAGAAAAGACTCCTGCCCTTTTGCCTTTATCACTTTTGTAGTACAGAATGGATTTAGTTTCCTTTTCAGCACAGAAGCCCGCCTTGTATTTGCAAGAAAGTTCTTAGTAGTTTCAGACATACCAAATTGTTCTCTCCCAACCATCCTGCTCCAATATCAACATTCTAATTAGTCCTGGGGTTTTTAAAAATTATTTCTTTTGTTTAGTCTACCCTCCACTCTGTAGAAAATACACACCATATTAGACAAGGAAAGCTTTATACTGATTCAATTAAAAAAAATCAGACCAAGGAAATATGCATCTGAATTTGGCTTAATCTGGAAACTATTCATTATTACAAAAGCAGAAATAACATCTTTGAAAAACAATAAAACATCATATGTATTTTCCAACATAAATCAGAGGATATTATTTAACAAAATTCTTCCTGAATAAAATGAGCATGTTATAATAAAGTCTATACCTACATATATATATATATATATATATATGCATATATGGATATATGATGAAAAAAAGTCAAATTACAGCCAATGTGTGCCTTCTTTCTCTTTCCACAAAGTAATTTTTAATAAATGACAAAACTTGAAAAATCAAACAAAAATGAATGTTTATGAATATTATGGATTCTTCTACCACTGCTTAAAATAAATGTTACATATACTGAATTTTTCATTCCCCTCTATATCCATAAAACAACCATTTTGATGTTATTTCTTAAAAAAATCTAAACAAATAGAGTAGAATGAACCACAGCTGCTCTATTAACATACAATATAATTTCAGAAGGCCAAAAATATTATCTTCTATTCCAAGTCCTAAAGACTCTTAATAATAATGCATTTTTTTCACTGTCTAACCAGAGTTAGATTCTTTATAAAGGATAATATGGAATCTCTCTTGGCATTTGTCACATATCCCAATATGCTTGTATATTACTAGATTGTACCAAGCCACAAAAACCCCCAAATATTCTCCAGTTCATACTGTTTCTAACAGGTTTTCTTTTATAATTAAAAAGTCTAATGCATTTAACATATAATTTTTTCCAGTTCATCAATATACGTACAACTCTGTGCAACATATTACAGAAATATTTTCCCATTGATTTATTCTAACACATCTCAAAGTAATTATAAGAACAACTGACTCAAATCTAATTTTTAAAATAATAAAAGTTATAGAGATTGCTTACTATAGTCAACTTTTAATACTTTTTTTTTCACCAAAGCCCCACTGGTTTGTCTAATGTTCTTATTAAACGATATTTCTGCTTGGTCTACTGTATTCAGCAGAATCTTCTGAATCTCTATATCTAACTGGAAGCATCTATGGTCAATGCAAAAAAAAAAGATGCATACCAACCAACAACCCCCTACATCCTTTCCTATCTGAAAGTGATTTGTTGCAGTTCCTGTTTCTCTTTAGTTTAGGCTTTAAAGTGCTATTTACACATTTGCAGGAAAAAAAAAACATTTTATGGATTACCTTTTCCTACCAACAGTCTAAAGATTAACAACTACACTAATAATAATAAATAAAATAAAAATAACAATAATAATAATAGTAACTAAATACATGAAATTAGTTTTGGTTGGCATTTTTACAAAATAGGAATTCATTTTTAAAATTACTTATTTCTATATCCAAATTATGAAGTAATTTCTGTTTTTCACTGGAAAGAAACAAATCTCATTCTAAATCAATGAAATTATTTCATGAATGAGCCACACACATACAAATGGCTCCTAGAATATGTCATGTGATACAAATTAAACTGTTATTGGTTTAATGAAGAATGGTCTCTGCTTATAAAGAATAAATACAAAATAAAATAGAAAAACAATAATAATTTTAATAATAGAGATTTGCATGCACTTTAAGGATCAAAATGTGTTTTACTCGATTATGTCTCACTCCTCAGCTCAAAGTAGGAAATAATCACGTACCTTCTAACACCTGCATATGTTCCTAACTTTCCTTTTTCTACTAATGACATCATTATCTTCCAAGAAACACATGCTAGACACCTCAGTCTTCTTCAGCTGTTCCCTCTGTTTTGCTTCCAACGTAATCAATTCTGTCAGTTCTACCTTTGGTCTGTTTTTCACATTTTTTTTTTCCACTTTCATTTCTACTACCCTAGTTCAGGTTTTCTCACCTGGATTCCCACCATCTAATCCAGTCTAGGTAATTCACCTAGATTAATTTTCTTCATGTATAACTCAGATTTTTCTTTTGCAGATTTGAAAATATTTCCTCTGATGTCAGAGTCAGTTATCTCTCCAGTGCACAAAACAGCTAAAAAGAGGCTAAGTTCTAATAATAAGGACTGTTTGATTCCTTAAGAGGTGGTGGGCATTTCCTCCTTTCAGGTCTTCAAGGACCCATTCATTGTCAAAGTCAAATGACCATCCATCTGGTAAATTAAAGTGTAGATTCTTTTTACATATGGGCTTGACTACTTGGCTACTGAGGTCACTTTGAACTCTGAAGTTCTGTGGTTTTATTATTTGTAATTATAGACTGATCAAAAGATTCAGCCTTAAGTGGAGACTAGATAACAAAATCCTAAATAATGAATAGCTTAGCAAATAAACCACTGAAACAATCAATAATTATAATAAAAGTAATGGTAATAAAATATTGAAGTATAACCATGCTATTACTATGCATAATAACAATAATTCAGGGGATATGATATGACTTATGGCATATATGACTTTTTATTCAGATACACTCCATAAAAGGGCCTTAACTAATATAGTTTTGTCTTTAAATATTATAACTACTATGAATCTGTGAAATCCTGCTATATCATCATATGGTGGATGCTCATTTGTAAATCCACTTGTAACACTGTTTGTATAGATATTATAGTATTGTTAAAAACTGCTATGATGATATCCTAAAGTCAAACACTTTCTATGTGGTGAGCTCTGTGCTAACTGCTAAAGATACAAAAAAAGACAGAAAATAGGGAATATTATCTAAGGAAGTAAGAAAATGAGTCTTATGACTTTTTGTTAAGTGCACTAGCAATACGAGTCCCTACAGAAAGAGAAATTCACTCTCTGATATAAAGGAACATTTTCAATATATTTAAAAAGTAAACTCACTACCTTTTTTAGGGAGTAAATTACAGGCAATACACAAGTGAGACAATTACTGTGTATGTATTCCCTCCATGGTTTATTTTGGTGTTGTGTAAAGGGAATTATAATCATCAAGAGTAGTAAACATTTACTGAGTATATTACATTTCAGGGACTCTGCCCGGAAAATTATCCTTACATATCATCATGGTCCTCAAACTTTGGTGAAATGAAAGTCTTTGTTCTTTTCTCCTTGCTCAAAGTCAAGATATGAAAAGGTTATCTCATAAACTTTATCCCAGCTCACCTTTCCACCTCTATGTACAGACATTGGGCTCAGTCTTTATGAGGTATTCTGAGTTGTTCTTAGCAAATGCATGATACAGTTTCATACTTGTGTTATTAAGTTAAATGAAAAAGACATCACTTTATAACTACTTTTCCACAGACACTACTATTTCAAAAGAATATAGCTTTGGTAACCTAGTTATAGAGTGATAAATGTTGCCAGGTAGTTTCACATAAAGTGACAGCTTCCAAATTGTGTTCCTCTTATTTTCCATTCTGTCAAGTTAATAACTGTTGTTTTTTTCTTTTCTTATGTGGGACAGAGCATCAGGTGGTAGTTATCACAGTTCAATAATTGTTTAGGAAGACAAATAAACATTTAAATCAATCAGCCAATAAATATTTCTGTTGCCTTGAGTATAAAATTATACCCCTCAAGAGTAAGCCTGTGTAAAGTAAGACAAAGTTGAGTCAAAATCAAGAGGTACATCTTTTCTAAGAAGTCTCTATTTAAATTAAAAATGTTCTCCTTGAAAAAATGCTACTGTGCCTGCTGAGAAAGTTATTTATCAAGGCAAAAGCTATGAAATCTTCCTGTCCTCAACCAATATGTGATGCACATGATAATTTTAATGGGGTTAACTCAAAGCAAGAATAATTTTCATGATTTGTATTGCATCTATGTTTACCAAGAAAGAAACAGGCCTGTAGTTCATTTTTCTATTTTAAATTCTATAATTATAACCAGATGAAAAATAATTAGTATTTAGTGATTTAGGGCTATTAATCTCATCACTGAGTAATCTATAAAATTTAGCTCCATCCTATATTACAGTCAAAGGACCCCAGGTACATAATCCTCTCATTAAAAAATCAGTCAAATCCAATGTAACAACAAAATAAATGAATAATTTTTCTTGGGGGGAGAGAGTTCTGTGACATCATCACTGGTCTTCTCAAATGCTGCAGATCACAACTTATCCAAATATCTTCATCCTTCAAGATTCTTACTAATGTGGCCACACAAATACCCTACAAGGGTCCACCCAACCTGTTGGGGAATCTCCCTTGATGCTTCCTGAAATTGTGTGGAAACCAGTGGAGCTCTGGTCTTGCTAGCCGACTGGGTCATCTCATTTTTTTTTATTTCTGTTGATATATCTTACACTACATCTTTGTTGTAATTAATTCTTAGTTTGTAATAAGCTATAACTTACTTATTCCTACTATTTGATTCCCCAATGCCTCTTTAGTTGATCTACACTCTTTAGAGACTGTGATATTCCATGACAGACGGCCATAGAGTATTACTGGAAGAACACTGATATTAATGGCAATTCATTTCTATAACGCATGGCAGTAATATAAATACTCACAAAAGCAAATTCATTTTACATAGTCATAACTAAAAAGTCTGAAATCAATATGGTATAATTAATAAAACAGTTTCTGTCATAGTATTCTCACTTTGAATTAATACCATTAAACTTATACAGCACATCACTTATTGTTGCTTTAGGAATAACTCCATAGCTTTTACCTTCATAAATAGAGGCTTTCTGGGGGCAGCTAGGTGGAGCAGTGGATAGAGCACCGGCCCTGAAGTCAGGAGGACCTGAGTTCAAATCCGGTCTCAGACCAAACACTTGACACTTAATAGCTGTGTGACCCTGGGCAAGTCACTTAACACTAATTGCCTAAAAACGAAAAAAAAAATGAAAAAAAGAAATAAAGAGCTTTCTGGGTAGGTTTTCATAGATAACAAATTGAATTGAATTGAATTTGAAATATTGGATGAAATGTAGTACTTGGAGTCTGGAGCATTTGAGTTCCAATTTCATCTCCAATAATTGTCATCTTCTATGTGACTGCAGGTAAATAATTTAACTTCTCATAGTCTCAGTAACTTCATTTGAAAATTAGATATAGCTTGCAATATGAAAGGTTCCAGGCACACTCAGCTTGGTTGTAGAATACCTATTAACAATAAAGAGCATCAAGTAAAATTGCATAACCAAAGCAAGTAGCATTGTTTTATTTTTTTTCCCACCATTCCACTCCATAAAAGATGTCAAGTGCCACTCTAAGGATTGATGCCTACCCATAGGCAATGGTACAAGGCAAATAGGCTAAGAATAGCACACTTGAAGGAACTGGGATGGGCCTTGTGTGAGAAGGAACATCTAATGTGTGATCTGAAGAAAGCTAGGAACTTTACAATACAAGTTGAGGAGAGAGTTCATTCCAAAGATGGTTTATACTTGAAGGCAAAGAGATGCAACTAAGGATCTCAGAAGTTGACACTTGCCCATCATCACATGGCAGGTAATAAAGTATCTGAGGAATCATTCAAAACCAGGTCTCCTGGCTACAGGTCCAGCACTTTATCCATTCATCACGCCTTTATTCCTCTTGGGGATATCTAGTTTATAACCCACAGTTTATTTCAATGGTCTAGGATATTCCTAAAGTTGAGTTTTATAACACTGTAATTACAACATTGCATAATATCATCTGTTCATGGTATTTCTTGACATCCTCAAATAAATGCTGACATGGTGAATTCCTCCCATACAAACCCAATGGACCATACCACAAAAAGAATAGAAACACCATGGTGAATATGATTTTAAAAGGAAAAGAAGGAGAAATACTGAAGAAAATGTTAAAATTTCTCCTTAACCTGGCCTTAAAATGATATAGGGATTGCTTGTTTTTCCCCACTCCAATGTCCCTAAAGACTCCATTCTATTCACACATACATCATCCTATAGAGATTTTAGCTAAATGAGGCAGTATGTTAATTGTGTGATCTGGGAGCACTAAGAAGAAATAAAGAAGCTTATTACCTTCCCAAGTTTCTCAGGTAATGAGAGCAGCTTCGGGAGAAACGTGGCACTGTACCAAAATCTATCATGAGAATGAGCTTTGCAGTAAAATGCAGAGAATTAATTTTAAATGAAAATTCTCTACTGATTTTCTGGGACAAATCTACCTGACAAATGTCACTGGGTAGCATCATTACCAGTTCATCAGCACAGGACATTTAAAGGGTATTTAAAGGGTAGCAATGAATCTTCTGAGCAAGCCCAATAATTTGAGCCATCTACTGTGAAAAATAAAATAATAAAATAAAATAAAATAAAATTGCCTCATGTCAGTCAAACATGACAGTATGTTGGATTTATCCCCCATGATGTTTTTAGCCTCGAGGCAGATATGACAGGCGCCTTATTAAATTCCAAAAATAAAAATGTAGCACAAGAAGGCAGCGCATTCCAATGAGACAGCTAACTTGTTAAAATGCAACATGCATAAAACTTGGTTCACTTTATTTTTAGTTTTCTTAATTCCTATCATTTTAATCAAAATGATTTTTATTAGTACATACCCAATATAAAATCTTTCTAAAGATGTGTACTGCTTAGAGGGTTTTATCAACATTAGCTAAGAAAAAGATATTAATAGAGAGTAAGTTTATTGAAGCTAAATAAAGAGTAGGTTTATTAAGTTGAGGAGTTATAAAGACAAGTCAATGACACAGGCCCTGCACCCTCAACACTAAGTTGTAGTTGAGGCCTCTACTGATCTAAGAAACATGAGGTTGCATCCATATTTGCAGAAAAGTACTAGAAAGGAGGAAAGACTGACAGTCGAACAATAAATATATACTGAATCCTCAAAATGTATCCATCATTGTGCTGTGAAGCACATGAAAAGCAAGGAACATAAAAGGCACCCTGTTTTAAAGATCTTAATATCTAGTTAGAGAATACCTCTCCCTATAATCCTATTGAAGAGGTTAGAATCACTATCACCCTCTTTTCTACCATGAGATATAATGGCTTTCCCTCTCTGCTTACCTTTGCGTTCCCCAGAAGAAGCAATAACTCTCTAATAATTACACACTCTACTGATTAGCTAATAACTAGCTAAAGTTCATAGGAAAGGAATTGCCTTGAATACCTGGCTCTAGGGGACTCTGGAAGGAGGGACAATATATTTTTTTCTGAACCAGGGTGTTAAACCTGGATCAAGGTCCTTTCGTGTATAGTTCTTTAACATTCTCAGAGCTACTAATTCTATTCTAATTCAAGGAGAATTCTAAAAAATGTAGATTGGCTTCTCATATATTGGTCTACTTTTAATTTATTTATTCTGTTTTTCATACGAGATAAGATATCTGCTAGATATAAGCTTGTCTTTAAATGTTATGACCTAAAATGAATTTCTACTAAGCATATTAAATTTAATATATAATAAAAGAATTAAAAGGGCCTTCAAAAGACTCCAAATCCTGCCTTCAAACAAATAACTATTTATTGGGTCTCTAAGATTAATTATTGTATCTTTGAATCTTTTACATTTCTTTTTTATTGGTTGAAATTTTATAAGAAATAGGTTCAAAAATGTATTACAGGACAAATGCATATTTTTAAAAGAAGTATGTGGAAGAGTAGAAAGGTACCTGATTATGGCAAATTGTAAACTCTTTTTTAATAATATGAATAATACTTATACAGGGCATGAAATAACTTTTCCAAAGGAAGGCCAATCAGTATGTGAAATCCCATCTTTATATATGAAAACTGAAGCCTAGTAAATTATTCAACTAAGGATAAATAGAAAAAATATGCAGATACCACTGAAATATTTAACTCTCTGAGCTGTCTTCCTTTGTTTTTGGTTTTACTCCCTGTCTTAAATATTATCCTCTACTACATTTCTTCTCTTTTTACTGTTTAAATTCAATAAGAAAGCTGTTTTAAGCAAGAACATTTGCTGTTTACACCACTTTCTCGTAAACAAGTAGTGTCACTGTTGATGTAATGTCATATCAATTGCAAAGCTCAATTCAAAGTTTGAACACTTTGAAAGAGTTATACCCCGAATTCCTAAATATATGACTATTTTTGCAATAATAATACAGAGGAAATAGATAATGCTCTAGTAAATACACACATACAAATGTCTAAATTTTCCTAGGCTTAATTTCGATACTTTAATCTGTAGCAGTCTCTTATTTTCCCAGGAACAGGAAACTAGAGTATTATATAGGACACAAAGTGGCATTTTCCTTTGCCAAAACTTTTGTTAGAAAGCAAAATAGCAGGAAGAAAAGATATCCACAGGGAGTAGATGCTGTTATCCCTTTTCACCAATATTTGTGCCCTTTTAGTTCAAGTTTTAAATTCCTTAACTATACAACTTATTTTTTCCTGTGACAAATATAAATATATCTGAATCTTATTTAAAATGTGTGAATTTTCAACACTTACAACACTTGCCAACTGCAATCCATAAGGCAATACATATTTTGGTATGAATTTGTGTTCTTTTTTTGAGATGAAAAAATTGAAGGAAATCAAAGAAAGTTGAAAAATTAAAGCTTATTTTCAATATAAAGTAGTTTGAGTTAAACATTTCAGGTTGGTGTCTATTTGTCTTCAAATCTCCTAATAGCAAAATGACTATTCAAAAATAAGTGATAAAGTCAGATTCTCTGCATAGTTACATGTTTTAGATTCTACTCAAATAAAAGACAGAATTAATGATATAAATGGATATCCTTTTCTTGTTGGGCATCTTGTGGAAAATGCCTTGAATAAGGAATGACAAAACAGGGATTTTCATCCTAACTTTGTCTCTATTTTATTCTGTGAGTCTGAATAAGTTACTTTAGTTAGGTTTCCTGTGTTGATTTCCTCATCAGTCAAGAAAGGATTCTAAAACTTAGAGATCATTTATAGGTTCATCTCCAGTTCATTTCTACCTAAACCCATTAACTTTACAAATTGTAAAATATTTCATCTTTTTCATATATAATATTAATGATCTTACCTCTCTTTGAGAGGTATCAAAGGGTAGTAGCAAAAAAGTTGACATCAGAGACAAGAAGGCATGGGTTCAAGTGTCACTTCAGACACATACTAGATATGTGACTCTGGATAAGTTGCTTAAAATCTCAGTACTCTAGACAAAAATTCAAAGACAATATATTGCAGAAAAGCTGCTGCTCTGAATTAGGAGACAGAATTTATCACCACATCCATATACTAATGAAATCAAAGTCCAGGGGTGGGGAACCTGGGTTCTCAAGGCCATATGTGGCTCTCTATGTCCTCAAGCGTGGCCTTTTGAATCCAAACTTCACAGAACAAATCTCCTTACTAAAAGGATTTGTTCTGTAAAACTTGGACTCAGTCAAAAGACCGCACTTAAGGACCTAGAGGGCCATGTGGTCTGGAAGATGCAGGTTCTCTACCCCTGGTTTAGTCACTATCCCTTTCCTATCTTGCTTTGTCTTATTCCTTATCTTGCCTGATCTCAAGCCCAACAGTTCATATGACTTCCTCATCAGTCTATTCTTCTGACATAGACTCAAGCTTCTACCTTATGACCTCAAGCTTGGGTTCCAACTGTTAAGCATTCGCCTTATATTAGGAGGTCTCAGACCCAACATGTTATTACTATGTTTATGTTGCATCTCCAGTTAGAATGTGAGCTCCATGAGGGCAGGGACTGGTTTGGCCTTTTTTTGGATTCCCAGTGTTCAGCACAGTGGAAACGCCTAATAAATGCTTGTTAATTGGCTAAGACCATAGTGGCATCACCAACTAACTTCTCTCCGTAGTTTCTTCTCTTACCTTCCCGCCCACCTTCCTCTACTTTTTCCAACTATAGCTCTAAGAATCAAAACTAGATCAATACCACGTGGAAAAAACTTGTCAAATCATTTGTTCTTTGTCTCCAATTGCCATTTATTTTTATTTCTCTGTCCAAAATATCCCCTTCTTGGCCAATATTCCTTCAAATATGCTTTCTTCTTCTAATACAATTAGAGTTCTTTGAGGGTATGATTGTTTTACTTATTCCTATTTGTATTTATAATGTTTAACGCTGTGCCTGGCACAGAGTAAGTACTAAATAAATATATTTATTTATTTCTTCACTCAAATATTGATTCATTCATTATTTTTATCTCAGATGTTCTGCCTCCCTAGAAAAATGCATTATAACAGCTATCATGAAGCTTCTCTATCAAATATGGTAAAATAATTGGTTAAACAATTTACTCTCTAAAATTGTAGAATTTTTTAATCATATTTTCAATAAATATCTCTTCATTTTATGACTAATTTTTTAGAATCTTTGTTCCTTTTATTTAAACTGAGAGACATAAGGAGTTTATCTCAATTTTTTTTTCTAAATCAAATTAGTTACATATTATGTGTCCCTTGTGAAGATATAGTTTAAAAACAATGTCTAAATATGATGCAATCACCAGAAAACAGGATTAAGGGACGTGTGCAGTTCCACTTGACTCTAACATCATCACTTGAGTATCTGTTAATTAAGCCAAAATTTCTTCACAAGAAACCACAAAATTTTTGAAACTACAAAAGTAAGCCCTAAACAGACAGAATTTGAAGCTTCCTTATGATACTTACACGTTTGTCTCTTTTATAATAAATGAATTAATTCTGATCACTTCCAGGGAAGGGATGCTACATGTAAAAATCTTTTATATAGGTCCAACTGATATTCCAAAATGGAAAAATAAAACAAGCATACCACAAAATTTAATTTTAAAATATTAATAAACATTAATTTTTCTTTAGGTCATTTCCCACTGTTCATAGGTTTATTCTCCTATGCCCTATAGCTCCTTCATATGCTGGATAACCTTTAAACATATTCATCTTGCATTGTAAAGAATGTCTAAAAGGTGGATTTTCTCAGAATCTACTCTATTGTTCATATAATAGTTTCCTCTTCTGATCCACATAATAACCAGAATCAACCAGGAATAATTATTTAGGCAAGAATCACATTGTTAGAAAAGTAATAAAAGAGATCTAAGCTAGAGTACTTCCTATAACATTAGACTGCTTTCTATTGGAACCCTAATTTCACTTCATTTTAACATGAATGATCCTGTGGGTTGCTGAAAAGGCAATGATATCATAGTCTCTAGAGAAAAAAAATGGGGAGGACGGAGGTCAGGTTTGATTTCAGTTGACAATATTAGATACTGTTTTCCTATGAATTTTGACATTGCACCCAAATGAAGGAAGAGTGCTGTTCAGAGTAAGTGAACACAAAGCCACATTAAATATTTAATTTCCAAAGCAAAGGGGTGAGGTCCCAAAGCTCTAAGAAGGCTAATGGTTCTCAAATCTGCTAGTTAGTCAGGAAAGAACAAATGTTAAACTAAAACCTAATTTGAAAGTAAAACAGTGTGACTACCAAAAGAAAGACTTTTTATAAACTTAAAGATCTTTTCATCAGAATTCAATTAAAATATGTTCATTATTTTTAAAACTGTTTAACAAATATGGATATATAAAAACTATGAAATAAGCTAAGAAATTCCATTAATAGATAATTTCTACAATGATCATTTCTGAAAAATAAGGGTTCTGTAGGTTCCTTTTCTTCAGGAATGCATTGTTTCAGGTGAAATAATAATAGTAGTTATGTGCTTTAAATATTTCAGGTAAAACTCCTAAATATTTTTATTTGTTAGTCTTCATTTTCCTTCAAAATAATTAAACACATATATCACTAGCATGTAACAATGATCTAGAGAATTACGATAATTTTAGAGTAGTATCCAAAAAAATCATAAAATGCTCTCAATCATAAAAATTCTCTCTACTGATGTGGACAGGAATGTAGAGAGTTAAATCATGTATATGTTAAGTTATATAGCCTACATACTTAATAAGGAATGGGGGCAGGTAATCTCACTATGACTTACCCACAAAAATGCAATTAGCTTTGTTCCCTAAAACCAGTATTATTTTTACTCTGATGAATGAATGAATCAGTCATTTATTAAGCACTTACTATGTGAAAATCACTGGGCTAAGCTTTGGGAATACAAATAGAAAAGTAACACAGTCCTTGTTCTCAAGGAGCTTGCATTCGAATGGGGGAGACAACACATATGGAAAGTTTCAGCTCCAAATCAGATAGATGGAATGACTGCATGGTCCTTAGGGTACAATTGCAAAGTAAATGGTAATGCCTCTTCCTTAATGCAATTTCCACTGATAAAAACAAAATCATTTTCTGATAGGAACTATTTGGCCATGTTAGGAGTTTTGGAGGCAAGAACTTTCTTTTTCTCTGAGTTTTAAGTAGCTGTGGTCGTAAGCCCTGAAGGTACAGCTGCCAGGATGAATCTCTATAGAAATTTCCCAGGATGATGGCTGAAATCACTGACCTGGAAGCACTGCTATTCCTGAAGGTTGTGGACTCAGGATCCAGAAAAGACTTTATCAGCGTCTTAGGGGAGATGATGGTCAAAGTGGTGGTGATTAGACTTGCTTGGTACATGATGCCTTGCCGCTTCAGCTAGGCTGGCTTGCCTGCCCTGGCAGTGGCAGCTGGTGGGCAGTTAATGGGGATGACTAGCCCTTTCTTCACAACAGCTGATTCTTAAGGATGATGGCTGGGAGGGTTGGGCTGGAAGCCAGACCAGCAATCTTGATGGCAGCATAGGTGATGCTACCCCCAGAGCTCCTGAGCCTTTTGATGGCAGTTGGTCAGCAATTATTGCTGGTGGTGATGAAAAAATGAGCTCCTTTTCTGAACGGATTTATTTCCTCAACGGTGGCTGGAAGCAGGTCTGGTGGTTTGGAAGACACTGCTATTCCTAAGACTATAAGGCTCAGGATCAATGTATCTATATATATGGATATACAGATGGCCCCTAACATCCATTACAGTTTAAAATCTATAAGCCTATTTCAGATATTAGAATACTTGATTGAAGCATGTTAATAACCAAATGTTTATAACCATGTTACTCTAGATAATTTAAATATTGTCTAAGAAAAACAATGCATGTACTTACAAAGATTCAATCAACAATGCTTTAAACAGGAATATATTGTTTCTTCCATCCTGGCTTCCCTGACTTTGCTAACAATCTTTTTTGACTTCCTGACCATTTAGGAATAGATCCTTCATACAAGATCCATTTTCTTGCCTCCTTTCACAGCCACTACATTTCCCTTAACCTACAGATGACAGATTTCTATTTTTACCACTGCACTCTTTGGCCACCTCCCCAGGGTTCCTGTTTGCTACTGAAGAGATAAATGTTCCTTGACCTCACCAAATTTGTCTTTTGGAGTGATTCCCTTAGTGACTTTAGGGAAACTTATTTGACGGACCTGGACCCAAACAAGTTACCACCACATACATTTCACGTTGGACACTTAGCAAGTCAACATGGAGGGAAGTCTTGACTCTAGTAGAATGCCCTATGGGTCTGTCCATGGCATTGTTCTGTTCAAAAGAAAATTACAATAATCTAGATGATGGAATAGATGGTACCCTTACAAAATGTACACATGACAAGCTTGAGCAGCAGAAACGGAGATAGTCAAGCAAAAAGACAGACATGGTAGTAATGGGTCTCTTGAGGAAGTAAGGAGAGAGGAAAAGCACTGGGGAAACTGAGAAAAAGGAAATACTATGGAAAGGGAGAGACAAAAAAGGAGAAAGAGAGAAGGGGAGGCAAAGTGTCTAAGAGGTAAAAACATGAATACCTGAATGCCACTTTCTGTTATCCTTCAGAGGATCATTATTTTATATTATTATCCACTTCTTCCCAGGAATAGTCTCGTGAGCACCTTGTCCACTATCTGACCTTATAGTTATTTTCTTTCATCCCTTTCTGTAATTCTCAGGAATCTGGCCTCTGCTCTATTTCTTTTATCAAAATTTCCATCTGATTACTCCCATTAGAATTTACCAAAACAGCACAACCAAATATCCCACCAAGTCTTTGCTTTACCTGTGAATTAGTCCATCCTCTCAACACAGAGAATTCTACATAGCCACAGCCACAGCCAAATTTACCTGAGTAAGTGCCACTGTACCAAACTTTAATTATAAATTACAGTTAATGCTGGTGATTATGATGTAGTGGGAAGAAAAGTGATTTGAAGTAAGAAGACCTGAGTTCAAAGCTCTGCTCTGCCATTTACTAAAGGTATGATTTTTGGCTAATCATGTCACCCCTTTGATTTGATTTCCTCATCTACAAAATGAGAAAGGTAATCTAGACTTTCTCTAAGATTCTTTCCAGATCTTAATCCTTTAAATATATAATTACTAAAAAGAAAAGGGGAAACATTGTCCAAATTACACTGCATTTAATTTGCAGATGATTTATATTGCTGAATTGACCTTGGTGCTGTTGATTTACATTTCTTGGATATTTTCATTGACTTAGTAGCTTTCAATTCTATCAGATGTTTAGAAACCAAAACTAAATATGAAGGTGACTAGAAATATTAGGTTGAACCTGCTCTCACTTCCTTATTCTTCACCTCCAACATTTTGCATAAAATCCTTATATGGTATTGGCTATACTTCTGTCCCCAAAACTGGGAAGGGCTCATGTTTCCATACTATCTAGGTAAAGTGGAAAGAGCACTGGCTCTAGAGTAAGAGAACTTGAGAACAAATCCTGACATTTAAAACTTAGGTGATATTAGGAAAGTCAATTATTCTCCTTAGGCCTCAATTTCTTCATAAATAAAACTAAGTTGTGATTAAATTCCTACTAGGTCCCTTTCAACTCTACATCTATGATCCTCTGATCTTATCATAGCCCCGGAGGAATGCATTTAGCAGGAAACGTTAATAACCATGTTACTGTAGGTAATTTAAATATTGTCTAAGAAAAATGATGAATGTATTTACAAAGATTCAATCAACAAAACATTATTCTATATCTATACATAACATATTATGTTATGTATAAGCTGATTTGATAAGACAGAGAAAACTAACAAATAGAGGAAAGCCAAGAAAACCTTTCCAATGAAGGTGGCATATGAACTTAACACTGAAGAAAGCTTAAGACGCTAAGAAGTAGAAGGGAAAGGCAGTACATTCCAAGCATAGGGACAACCTGTGTAAGGACACGGGGTAGAGCGTGATGTATGACAGACCACAAGAAAATCAATTTGACAGGAACCATAGAGTACGTGAAAGGGAGTAACAGAAAACATCAAGCGTGGAGTGGTGGTTTACAGCCAGATTGTTAAGGACTTTAAATCCAACCAGAGGACTTTGTGTTATGACTTTAGATATTCTAGGGATTCACAGGAAGGTATTATGTAGGATAGTGATATCACTCTTCAGAGGCATTTGCATTTCATGTCTTGCTTCAGTAGAGAAACATGAGAAAATGATAGTATTAAAAAGATGGGCTTTTCCTCTATCTAGAAGTTTGCAGTTAGTAAATAAGACTTATAATTTCCTGAAAGTAATCTAGCCTTATTCACTTTCCATTCATAATAACTATTCCAGAAATACACATCGATGTACAGAGTTATGTGCTGTTTGTGTAAATGCATGTTAAAATCTGGACAACAAACATTCTTCATCTACTTGGTCTTTCCTGTATTGATGATCAGGCCAAACTTCTTCATTACAGATCTTTTCCAAGATCCTCTGAAATGGTCTGGGTTTGGGACTTGAAGCAATCAGCACAATGGCTACTACAGACAGGAACATCTGAAGCACATCATCATCTATAAAGAAATCCTCTTTGACCAGAATTTCTGTTTGGGATTATCTCTTTCACAGAGATGGACACCTTTGTCAACATCTATCTCCATTTTTACACATTGCCTAAAATTTATGGTCAGGAGGTCATTGAATGTGGTTGTGTGTTGTTATACCTTCTAAGGAATCTTACTTAAATAATTTTGATGCACAGATGCAAGGCACCTTGTCATAAAAGTGCCAGTAATGTGACACTTTATTCTAGATGAACACATACTTCTCAAAATCAATAAAAAATAAACACAAGAGGATCTGATAGAATTGTCTATATTTTTCAGTTAAATATGAAATAGTAAACACATGGCCTATTGTTGCCGAATGCTTATAAAAGACTACTAGTTCTCTACTAACATTGACGGGCATCCCCTCATTTCCAATTCTTTGCCACCACAGAAAGAGTTGCTATAAATATTTTTGTGCAGGTGGGTCCTTTTCCCATTTTTTATGATCTTTTTGGGATACAGCCCTAGAAGTGATATTGCTGGGTCAAAGGGTATGCACATTTTTATACCCCTTTGGGCATAGTTCCAAATTGCTCTCCAAAATAGTTGTATCAGTTCACAACTCCACCAACAATGTATTAATGTTACAATTTTCCCATATTTTCTCCAACATCTATCATTTTATCATGTTGGTCAAACTGATAGGTGTGATATGGTACCTCAAAGTTGTTTTGATTTGCATTTCTCTAATCAATAGTGATTTACAGCATTTTTTCTTATGACTATAGATAGCTTTAATTTCTTCATCTGAAAACTGCCTGTTCATATCCTTTGATAGTAGATTACTATAGTCATTGATTACTGTGTCTTGTGTACCTAACCTATTCCATTGATACACCATTCTGTTTTTTAGCCAGTACCAAGTAGTTTTGATGATTACTGCTTTGTAATGCAATTTAAGATCTGGTATGGCTAAGCCACCTTCCGTAGCATTTTTTTTTCATTAGTTCCCTTGATATTCTGGACCTTTTGTTCTTCCAGATGAAGAACATTGTTATTATTTTTTGTTATTTTTTCTAGCTCTATAAAATAATTTTTGGTAGTTTGACAAGTATGGCACTGAAGAAGTAAATTAATTTAGGTAGAATTGTCATTTTTATTATATTAGCTTGGCCTTTCCTTGAGCAAATGATTTCCAACTATTTAGATCTGACTTCATTTGTGTGAGAAGTGTGTTTTAACTGTGTTCATAAAGTTCCTGGTTTTGTTTCTGCAGGCAGACTTCTAAATATTTTATAATGTCAACAGTAACTTTAAATGGAATTTCTCTTTCTATCTCTTGCTATTGGGCTTTGTTAGTAATATATAGAAATGCCCATGATTTATGTGAGTTTATTTTATATCCTGCAACTTTGCTGAAGTTGATTATTATTTCAAGTAGTTTTTTACTTGATTCTCTAGGATTCACTAAGTATATCATCATATCACCTGTAAAGAGTGATAGTTTTGTTTCTTCTTTGCCTATTCTAATACCTTCAATTTCTTTTTCTTCTCTTATTCCTAAACCTAACATTTCTAGTACCATATTGAATAACAGTAGTGATAATGGACATCCTTGTTTCAACCCTGATCTTACTGGAAATTTTTTGTTTATCCCCATTACATATAATACTTGATGTTGGTTTTAGGTAGATGCTACTTATCATTTTAAGGAAGATTCCATTTATTCCTTTGTTCTCGTGTTTTTAATAGGAATGGGTATTGTATTTTGTCAAAAGCTTTTTCTGCATCTATTGAGATAATCATGTGGTTTCTGTTAGTTTTGTTGTTATGATCAATTATGTTGATAGCTTTTCTAATATTTAACCAGCTCTACATTCCTGGTATAAATCTTATCTGGTCATAGTGTATTATTCTCATGATAAGTTCCTGTAGTCTTTTTGCTAATATTTTATTTAAAATTGTTGCATCTATATTCATTAGGGAAATTGGTCTATAATTTTCTTTCTCCGTTTTGACTCTTCCTGGTTTAGGTGTAAGCACCATATTTGTATCATAAAAAAATTTGGTAGGATTCCTTCACCTATTTTCCCAAATATTCTATATAATATTGGAATTAATAGTTCTTTAAAAGTTTGATAGAATTGCTTGTTCCCTTTCAATCAGCTTCCTTCTCTGAAAAAAGGGGAATGATAATACAACTGACCTCACAGGGTTGTTTTAAGGATCAAAAAAGTATTAAAGTTTTATATAAATATTGGCTATTCATCCTCATCCTCATTTATTTGGTCTAATCCCCATCTTTAGACTTTTTAGTACCACTTCTATCTCCTCTATAAGCATGCCTGCTACTGGAATGTCTGAGTTCAAATGTGAACTCCCCACTATCCTTGAAGGAGAAAACATCCATTGTAACGACTTTTGCAAAACTTCAAAAGTCATTGCAATGGATATTTTCTCCTTTCTTTTTTTTGTTTGCGTCCTTCCATTTTTATTCTTAAATTCCCATGAATGATTTTGTTTACAGTTTGTTTGAACTGATTTTACCCTTCACTATTTCTCTCTGCTTTATGAAATGATTCTATTCAGTCATACATCATCTTTCATTGTAAAATTTTACAAGTAAGTTTATATTATAACCCAGTGTTTCTTTTGGCAACCATCTCTCTCTGACTGAATAAACTACTTTGCTCTCCTTGCTGTAACAATCAATTTACTATGTTTAACTGATGAATGAAATTATTCATGACATTTACCATTTTCAATTACTTATTTAAGTAGTTCAGAGTTGATTCAGTTTTATGATGTGTCTTTTCTATCAGTAATATTGGTTTTTTGTTTGCTTTTTGTTCATTCTGATCTTATCTCTGGGGAGTCAATAGACTGACTATACATTCAGAGATGACTCCTACGTCAATAACAAATTTTTCTATCAACTTGAATATAAGCAATTTTGTGGCTTATAGTGTTTGGTAATCACTTTGTATGGTGCCTAATTATTGCTCCCTTTAATTCTTACATTGAGATATGTTAGCAGCACCACTATTGTTGGTAAAAGATGAACAAAATTTATTTTAAATAATGCTTGCTTTTATTGGGGCAGTGGCATTACTTGAGGATAATCAAAACATGCACTTTTTTATCCACATTAATAGTGACTGTTCATTTCAACAAGGCTCAAAGATTTTCTGTCTTTTAAAACAGAATGATAAGCCCATAGCACCAACTTTAAAAAAGAATAGGGAAACACATTCTGGGAAGCAATTGTATTTTAATCTACTGTGACTAGTATAGAATATAAAATAAGTTAAATTATTTTACTCTAAGGTTTCTACAGTCTTCATAGTCAATGGAGTATGTAAGCTTATGCTTAAATTCCTTCTCTCCTCCTAGTTTTCATTCCTTTTTAGATGATTTAATGGGCTTTATTATCACATGCTACAAGGAAATATGCAAGGAATTTATAATAACCAAAGTGACAAATTGCAAAGGCTTATAATCCTCACCCTTACAAGCACAATTACAGTTAACTATGATTTAGTGCTTCTCAGTGTTTCCTGTCTTTGTCCTTCTTAAGAAGGGGTGTAAGGTCTGTTTGGAGAAGACTAGTAACTCTGGTGTAAAGGTTGTCAAGCCCTTTTTCAGGGCTGCTTTCCATCTCTGGTGTCCACCTATTCCACCTCTTCCACCTATTCCACCTCTTCCACCTATTCCACCTAACTCTAACCTGTGGCTCCAAAAAGCTGCAGCATGCATAGCAGTCATAGCCCAGTAAATCATTTTGGCAGACAGACTAAACCAGGTTGAAGGTAACCTAGGGGTCTCAAATTTGTTGGTGAGTAGGGGGGGGTGGGTCTACCCCAAGCATGTAAAGACTTACCCTGTGGAATGGTTGGACAAGAACAATTTGTTCCAATGGCATGAAGGCAACTGAAGCAGGTGCTGTGGAGCACTTAGAGCTTGATTAGACATCAAAGACACCAAGGTCACCCACTGCAGCCTGAGCCATCACCAGCCATCTTGATGCTGTCCTGCCACTGGTCTGTGATGACTCTAGAGGAGACAGTGAGGCTGACAACTTCATACAACTCTGCCTCGCTTAAATACAATTTAGTCATGAATCAAAGGACATCACCCATGCCATTTTACCTATCTCAAAGTCCAGTGGTGAGAAGCAAGTAACAAAGCAGCAAGTGTGGGTACACTGGGAACTGTAGTCACACTTCTCACTGGAAGCAGTAGTGGGATTCAGCAGGTCTGAGCAGCCTTTTAAGAATCCCACTGCTCACCTACTAGTATGAGGAAAGGATTAGAAAAGGTACCCTAAAAATTGTCTGGTTACCCAACCCTGGCCTGATTACTGAGACAGATGGAAAATCTCACTCTGAGGTCGAAGCATAAAAAAATGTATAAAAACCTCTGCAAGGATGATTCCACTCACCATCGGCACATGGAATGAGCACACACATACAGACAACACAAAATCCAGTAGACCTGAAAGACAAATAGCTCTTGTTTCAAGAGAACTCAGCAAGTATCATATGCAAATATCAGCCTTGAGTGAAATAAGGCTGGCAAATGAAGGCCAGCTTACTGAAGTCAGCACTGGATACACATTTTTCTAGGGTGGCTGCAGCAAAGGGGGGCGCCATCAAACTTGTGTAGGTTTTGCAAACAAAACTCATTTAGTCATCAAGTTTGTATGACTACCAAAAGGAGTGAACAACAGGATCATCACAAGGCATTTGCCACTTGTAGGAAAACTGAAAGTCTACAGAGCCATTGAGCTGACTTCATTGTTGTATGCCTGTGAAACCTGGACAGTATACCAGCACCATGCTAGGAAACTGAATTGCTTCCATTTGGATTATCTTAGGAAGATTCTGAAGATCACCTGGAAGGATAAGATACCAGACACTGAGGTCCTGTCTTGAGCTAAACTGCCAAGCATTCAAACTCTGCTTCAGAGAGTGCAACTTTTATGGGTTGGCCATGTTCTTCAAATGCAAAATGCACGCTTGCTAAAAAGACTATTTTATGGAGAACTCACACAGGGCAAGCATTCACAAGGTGGTCAGAAGAAGCAATACAAGGACACTCAAGGTCTTTCTTAAGGACTTTGGAATCAATTGTGTGACATGAGAGACACTGACACTGGACCACTCAGCATGGCATGCCCCCATCAGAAAAGGTTCTGTGCTCTGTGAACAAACTAGAATTGAAATAGTTCAAGAGAAACACAAGATAAGCAAACTTACAGAATATGGATCCCAAAGGATCACGCTAACTACTTGTGCCCAACATGTGGTAGAATATTCCAAGCTCACAATGGTCTGATCAGTCAAAGTCAGACACACTAAAACTTGACTCTGGCATAGTAGTGTCATTTTGGTCCTCTCCAAAAATGAAGGACAACAACAAACTTGATCTATTTTTGTGGTCATTTGACTCATTAAATATTTTACCATTATTATTTTAAGAGTCTGACAAATGGATCTGGACATGGAAACCTTACTATTTTCTCAAAATCACAAATATTCCTTAGGTTAAAAGAAGAGTTATAAGGCAATGCAATGATCACTAAATTGAGAGTCATAAGACATAGGTAAGTTAAAACCTCTTTGAGTCCTGATTCATATAAAAAATGAAGGAACTAAACAATACCTAAAGTGCTTAAAATTATATGGTTTTGAAACTTTTGAAAACATTCTTTTTTATAATTAATTAATTTTCAGTTTTCAACATTCACTTCTATAAGATTTTGAGTTTTAAATATTTTTCTCCTTCTTCTCCTCCCTTCCTCAAGAAGGCATGCATTCGGATACAGGATCTACTTATACATTCATATTAAAACATATGTTAATATTGGTCATGATGTAAAGAATTAGAACTAATGGGAGGAACCATGAGAAAGAAAAAACAAAACAAAACAAAAGAAAATGATAGCAAATAGTATGCTTCCATCTCCATTCAAACTCCATAGTTCTTTCTCTGGATGTGGATAACATTTTCCATTGTGAGTCTTTTGGAGTTCTCTTAAATTCTTACATTGCTGAGAAGAACTAGGTATATCAAAGTCAGTCATCACACAATGTGGCTGTTACTGTGTACAACGTTCTCCTGGTTCTGTTCATTTCACCCTCCATTAGTTCATATAAATCTTTCCAGGTTTTTCTGAATTCTGCTCATCATTTATTATAGCACAATAGTATTCCATTATATTCATATACCAGAACTTGTTCATTCATTCCCCAATTGATGGACATCCCCTCAATTTCCAATTCTTCGCCACCACAAAAAGAGCTGCTATAAATATTTTTGTACATGTGAGTCCTTTGCTTGGAAAGCACATTCTTTATGTAGTCAGAGAGATCCCTTTCATATGAAAAAAAAGTAATGTTTTTCATGAAAAAGTAGAATAACATATATCTTTCACAAACTGAACTAAAATAATACAATATGAGAAGGACTCTGGAAGAAATGGGTTCAAATTCAATCTCAGATATTTACTAGTTGTGTGACCCTGGTATTACCATTTAAGCTCTCTTGGCCTCATTCCCTCATTCACAAAATGTGCAGATGAAACTAGATTTCCCCCAAGACCAATAAATCAATCAATAAAAAACATATTAAGTGCCTACTATGTGCCAGCCACTTTGCTAAGCACTAGGAATACAGAAAGAGAAGAAAAGAGAGTCCCTGCTCTCAAGAAGAAAACATTCAAACAAATATATATAAAATAATATATAAGATAAAGAGATAATTAAATGAGGGAAGGGACTAAAATTAAAAAGGTATTGGAGAAGTCTTCCTCTAGATGGTAGGATTTTTGTTAGGATTTAAAGGAAGCATGGGAAATCATTAGTCAGAATGAAGGAAGGAGAGTGTTCCATGCATGAGGGACAGTGCCAAAAAATGCCCAGTGCCAAAAGATGGAACGTTTTGTTGGTGGGACAGCCAGGAGGCCAGTAACACTGGATCCAGGGTGTGCTGGGGAATAAAGAGTATAAAGAAAAGTAGTAGGAGGTTAGGTTATGAAGAGTTTTAAATGCCAAACAAAGCATGTTATATTTGCTCATGGAGGCAATAGGCAGTCACTGGAGTTTATTAAGTAGGGGCATGACATGCTTTCAGTTCCTTCCAACCTTAAACTAATAATCCTATCATCCAAAGAACTTTAAAATAACAACAACTACATAAGGTGATTTTAAATATCCCCACCAACAGAGGGGAAGAAATTAAAAGGTTAGTTATATTAATACTTTTACTTCTAAAAGGACCATACCTAAATCTCATATTATAAAACAAAGATCCAAGATCACAAATACATCCTGTGAAAAATGCTATTCACCTCTAGAGAGAGGACTGATGAATTCTGAGTTCAGATTGAAACATACTTTTTTTTTCATTTTACTTTTCTCACTTTTTTTGGGGGGGGGAGGGCACAACATGGGATGCAAAAGCTAAACGAGTCATGTCCAACTCTTCATGATACCATTTGGGGTTTTCTTGGCAAAGACAGTGGATTGGTGTGACATTTCTTTCACCAACTCATTTTACAGATGAAGTAACTGAGGTAAATAGAGTTAATGATTTTCGCAGAGTCACACAATCAGTAAGTGTCTGAGGACACACTTGAACTTAGGAAGATGAGTCTTCCTGACTGCAGGCTCAACACTGTGCTACCTAGCCATCCCTTGTATACTGGATATTGTATTGCTTGCCTTCTTAGTGGATTGAGGGATGGGATGCAGAGAGAGAAGATTTAGAATTCAAAATTTTGAAAATGAGTATTTAAAATTTACAAAGAATACATATAGTTGATACTGCTTGAGTTTTCCCCTAAAAAATTCCTTTATCTATTCATTTTAGAATTCTCAGTCTTTATTTTTTAAATCATATAATGCATAGATTTATCTTTAATTTCTTTTTTCTTCCATTATAATTTTAAACATTCATTCTTCTCATTTCAAAAAATAGCAACTTCTCTTTGAAAAAAAGAGCAAAATTAATTCCAATTTTCAAATAAGTACTTCATATTTTTCCTCAAGGATTTCAAGAGAAATGTAAATTAATGCAAAATCTATACATCCCAATTGGCAGGTATGGGTTTGGTACAGTATCACGCATCCAATGTTGGTGAAAATTAGTATTATTTTAATATTTCTCCCTCCCCATTGCCTTTGGCAGACTCTATGGAAGTCACCATTGTTCTCAGGAAGAATCTACCTTAATATTATATTCATGTGGAAGATTTTGTTCTTTTTTAAAAAATTAAAGAAAAAGCACTCTAACATGAAAGAGTATAGGTAAAACCTTAGAGTTATCTGAACCTGACAAGAAATATATTTCCAATTGCTGAGGGTAAAAAAAATCACTTTATAGAATTCAGTCTTCTTACAAGGCCATTTAGTTACCAGACAAAACAATTATGTTATATGCATGTGTGTGTATATATATATATATATATATATATACACACACATATATATACACACACATATATACACACACATGTGTGTGTGCGTGTGTGTATACAAACATATCTACATATATATATATAAAATACCTCAGACCATTAAGTACTTAGCACTTAGCATTTATACTGTATTTAGAAGTTTGCAAAGTGCTTTATATATACTATGTCATTTGATCGTCATGACAACTCTATGAGGTAGATACTTTTAATATCTCCAACTTACAGATGAGGAAACTGAGTTTAAGTGATATGTGCAAGGTCATACAGGTATCTAGGACAGAATTTGAAATTGGGTCTTCCTGACTCAAATTCCAATAGCCATTCTATAGTCACTTAGCTAAATGATATAAGATTAAACAACTTTTTAATTATTCTGCAATAATCTTCAAGTCCTGAAGGGGCTAGAGCAACACCTACTAACGACTCAAAAAAGAAAATTCTTGCTACCAAAGTGCTTGGCACAATCAAATTGTTCAACCTCAGAAAATGATAGGATTTTATCAGTGGAAATTATGTTAAAGAAAAGGCATTAACATCTGCTTTGTCACGGCATCTTAGGAATTATTGGCCCTTTCCATTTGACTTGCAGATGATAACCTTTCATAAGTGTTGTCTCTCATATTAGTATGTGAGCTCTTTGAAAGAAGGGACTGTCATACTCTTCTATTTATATCTCCAGTGCTTTGCACATAGAAAGCATTTAATAAGTGTTTTCCTCATTCATTGAAACTTTAAAAAATTATCTAAACTTTTCCATATAGGAAAAATTCAACAATTAAATGATAGGAAATCTGAATGACACTAATTTTTAGTAATGGGTTGAAATGTGCATGTCATTACTGAATTTAAAAAGAATAAAAGAATTTCTGGCAATAATATACTGAACTATGATGAGGGAAAGGAAAAGCTTTCATGCCATTATCTTTCAATATTAGGAAAATGTCAAACCACAAAAACCATGTGTATTGACTTGGAAACTGAAATTAGCTCTCAATTATTAGAATGGCCCTAGCAGAATTTTTACATTATTTTCTTCATCTATATCTTTGTTGTGGTGGTTTTGGGCATCTTTCAAGCAACTTTTAAAAATATATTGATGTTTTGTTTTTCACAGTATGTACTTCCTAACAAACATTAAATCTCCCACAAAATATATTCTCCAGAAAAACTGTATGCTTCAGCATTTTAAGAAAATGTACAACATACATATATATCAGATAGCAGGAATCTGATTCTGCATCCTAACAAATGTAAGGATTAGAAATTATAAGTCCAATCAATTTTATGTCTCTTTCTTTCACTTGATTTATAAAAAGAAATTAATGAACAAGAACTCCAACAGAGAATTTCATCAAAAGTAGATCTCTTCCAAGTATGAAAAACAATTCAGTCTTCTAATTTAGTACAAAAATAGTTTATTCTCTGCATAGTTTATTTTTAGTTTATTCTCTGTTTCTCTTGAAACTTTCACAGTTTTATAATTATTTTCTTTTTTTTAGCTTAACAGTATTTTATTTTCCCCTAGTTACATGTCAAGAAAATGTTTAGCATTCATTTTTACAAGATTTTGAGTTCCAAAATTTTCTCCCTCCCTCCCATCCCCTCTTCTGAAAATGGTAGGCAGTTTAATATATTTTATACATGAGCTGTCATGTAAAAACTATTTCCATATCAGTCACAGTTGAGAGAGAAGAAACAGATCAAAAGAAAAAAAAACAAGAGAAAGAATAAAGTAAGTGAAAAAGAAATATGCTTCAATCTGCATTCAGAGTTCAACAATTCTTTATCTGGATATAGACAGTATTTTCCTTCATAACTCCTTTGTACCTGTCTTGGATCATTGAGTTACTGAGAAGAGCTGAGTCATTCATAGAAAAAAAAAGAAAAAGTGCTCTATTGACTGTGCCACCTAGCTGCCCCTTAGAGCACTTTTTCATATACCTATAGATGGCTTTGGTTTCTTTATTTGAAAACTATCTGTTCATGCCCTTTGACCATTTTTAAATTTGGAAATGGCTTGTATTCTTATAAATTTGATTCAGTTCTCTATATATTTGAGAAAAAAAAGGACTTTATCAGAGACATTTGCTGTGAAGCTTGTTTCCCAGTTTTTTGCTTTCCTTCTAATTTTGGTTGCATTGATTTTGTTTGTACAAAAGCTTTTTATTTTAATATAATCAAAATTATCAATTTTACATTTTGTAATGCTCTCTGTCTCTTGTTTGGTCAAGAATTGTTTCCCTCTCCATAGATCTGACAAGTAGACTATTTCTTGCTCTTCTAATTTGCTTGTGGTGTCACCCTTTATGTCTAAATCATGCCCCCATTTTGACTGTATCTTGGTATATGCTGTGAGAAGTTGGTCTCTACCTCATTTGTGTCCTATTCTTTTCCTGTTTTCCAAGCAGTTTTTGTCAAATAGTGAGTTCTTATCCCAAAAGCTGACATCTTTGGGTTTATCAAACACTAGGTTACTATGCTCATTGACTACTGTATCTTATACACCTAATCTATTCCACTGATACACCACTCTATTTCTTAGCCAGTCCCAGATAGTTCTGATGATTATTGCTTTATGATATAGTTTGAGATCTGGTATTATTAGACCCTTTGTATTTTTTAATTTATTTCCTTGATATTCTTGATCTTTTGTACTTCCAGGTGAAATCTGTGATTATTTTTTCTAGCTCTATCAAATAATTTTTGGTAGTTTGATTGGGATGGCATTGAATAAGTAAATTAGTTTAGGCAGAATTGTAATTTTTATTATATTGGCTTGGCCTCTCCAGGAGCAAATGATATTTTTCCAATTATTTAGAGTTGATTTTATTTGTGTGAAAAATGCTTTGTAATTTTGTTCATATAATTCCTGAGTTTGTCTTGACAGGTAAACTCCCAAGTATTTTATATTGTTTAGTTATTTTAAATGGAATTTCTCTTTCTATGGCTTGCTGCTGGACTTTGTTGGCCATATAAAGAAATGCCAATGATTTGTGTGGGTTTGCTTTTATCCTACAACTTTGTTAAAGTTGTTAATTATTTCAATTAGTTTTTTTTGCTTGATTCTCTAGGGTTCTCTAAGTGTACCATCATATCATCTGCAAAGAGTAATAATTTTGTTTCCTAACTGCCTATTCCAATTCCTTCTATTTCTTTTTTTCTCTTATTGCTATAACTAACATTTTGAGTACTTTATTAAATAATAGTGGTTATAATGGGTGTCCTTGCTTCACCCCTGATCTTATTGGGAAGACTTCTAACTTATCCCCATTACAGATAGTAATAGATACTGCTTATCATTTTAAGGAATGTTCTCTTTATTTCTATGCTCTCTATTGTTTTTAATAGGAATGGGTGCTGTACAGCATCTATTGTGACAGTCATATGATTTCTACTGGGTTTTTGTTATTGATATGGTCAATTATGTTTAGTTTTCCTAGTATTGAACCAGCTCTGCATTCCTGGAATAAATCCCACCTGATCATAGTGTATAACCCTTGTGATATATTGTTGTAATCCCCTTGGTAGTATTTTATTCAAAATTTGTTCATTATTCATGGATTCAATATTCATTATGGAAATTGGTTTATGATTTTCTTTCTCTGTTTTAGCTCTTCCTGGTTCAGGTATCAAGCATAACTAAGGTGCAAGCTAGGTTTTATAACAATGTAAAAGTGGGTAAAATAAATTTGAGTGTTTACTTTATCCAGTGCATTCCAATGGTAATGAAACAGTAGTGGAGAAATTACATACAGGGTTTCCCCTGAACTTGATGATCCATTGGTCAGGACTAGTACATTCTAATAGGTAAAGAAAGGGAGGTTAGTAACTAGAGAGTCATTAAAGTAGCAAAGCAGAGATTCACAGGACTAAATAGAGATTGCAGTCAAGTCATTGCAGAGGCATTGCCTTTTGACTGAGGATGAGGATAAGGACTGACTGTGGTCAGACAAGGAGATAGAATAGACATGTAGTAATATATCTACATGTCTGTCCCAGCCAAGGCTAAGTATTTTTCAACTCTAGGCGTGGTTTGAAAATTACATGCCATAGAACACTGCACATATTCTCCAACTCAGTTCATGTGGCTCTCTAAGAGGAGAGGGGATATAAGTATAAATTAAGGAAATGTTAAAATGAAATATATTAATAAAATGTATAATTTCACTCCACCTCACTTTTTTTGAAAATGTGTACCCCTTGTGTAGCAGTAGTGTATACAGGAAGCTATAAAGATTTATTGCAATACAGCTTTTCTTATTAAAGAGGAAAAATCCAAAAATGTTAAGTTTTCTGACAGTAAAAATGTGAATTTGATTGGCCAATCAGATGGATTTCCTAGCAGAAAAGAAAGGCTCTGAAACCTAGCTGTGTGAATCCTTGGAATAATTATTCAGGACAGACAGTGTTGTTGTTGTACTTCTTCTGAGAGAATAATACAGAGTTTTGCATATATACTAGTGGTTGTCAGATGAAAGCAAGCTGTACTTTTTTTTTTGAGGAAGGAGATAGAATAAAGTTTCAAGAGAAGACAAGCCTCTGGGAGTTCCCCAAAAACTGTCTACATTAATCATAAACAATGAAGGAGCCTGAGGCTGAATATGCTCGTGTGTGTGTGTGTGTGTGTGTGTGTGTGTGTGTGTTTGTCCTGCTATAACGCTGATGCAGGTGATCCTGAGGGCTTTTCTCCTCTTCCCACTACTATTTTCCCATTTTCCCATCAGGAGAGTCTATGTCAAATCCAAAGCTCACTTGTTTTTTGTAATTATTTGCATGTTGATTAAATTTATACTTTTAAAGAGCTAGCTTACCCTTGACAAACCCACATTCAGTCATAACTGCTTTTGATTAGTTGTTTTTTATTAATTATTGCCAGTGTGTAGGCTGAAAGAGATAAAGACAATAGATGGAATTGATATAGGAAGAAAAAAGGCAGAAGTTCAACCCTTCTGTCTAAAACATTACTTTTCTAACTGGGAGTTGTAAGGGGGGAAAAAAAGAATTTCATTTAGTTTTGAGTTAAATTTAGGTTAAACCTGTATTTCCCTAAGAAGTTACAAAACAGCTTCTGTTTGTTTTGGCTATGTTGAAGTATTGAATGGATAAAATAAAGTACAAGTAATAATATACTAACTTATTTGAACCTTTTGACTGATTTGACAGATCATCATAGGGAAAAAAAGCACAAAAGGTATTAGGCGGAACAAAACAAGCTAGTTACTGAAGTTTACAGACTTTACCAGGATGGAAGCAGATTGATTATTCTGGGGAAAATAAGAGATCCCCAAAATGTTCAATGTCTCTCATATCATCAGTGACTCACGCAAAAGGGTCAAACTTGGCTGCTCAAAAGATTTCTAAATCCAAATAGTCTTTATAACAGAAATATCATTTTCTCTCTCCCCACAATGTCCCTCTTCCCTGGGGCAAAGCAGTGAGAAATTTGCTCCCACATTGCTCTTCATGATTGTTATAGTCCCACAATAGCACTGTCCAGTGCCTCTAAGACTGTCCAAGTATGAAAGTCTCTAGGATTAATCAGTTTTCTTGCTTTCTGCTCAAAGAATTGGTTATATTTACAATGTTGTTTTGTGAAGCCCTTATTGGAAAGGAGGTTGATGAGAATTATAATTTTTTCTTAGCTGGAATAAAGGATTAGAAGATCATGGGAGGCAGAAGATGCCCTAGACAGGGAAAACCTGGGGATTTTGGAGCTTCATTATGGATGTATAAAGCCAAATGAGACTAACAGTAAATTGCAAGGGGAAGGTAGTACTGCTACCCCACAAAGAATACAATCATTAGCATCTGAAGCCTTGTCTGGTTCAATGATTCACTGAAGAAGTGACATGCCTAGACAGAATTTGCTGCTGTATTGGGACTGAGTGAATTTAGCAACTCCATACTTCCTTCCTTTCCCCGACTTACTCTTAAATCTTATTTGTTATCTTTCTGTACTTTTAAAATGACTTTTGTCTCCAGATAAAGATAAACTGATTTTCCCTGTATTCTGAATAAGTGCTGATTATAATGAGTAGAGAAGACAAAGTGCAAATCTCTGGATATGTAGCCCTAGACTTAATTCAGACAATAATTCTCTTCCTTGGCTCTCTTTATCTCCCTTTCATTTTCTCTTCTCTCAAAGAGGGGTTCATTGGGGTTTGGTTGCAATATTAAAAGTGTTTTGTGGAACTGATAGAATTTTAAATAGTAATCTGTGTCATGCCTATGTTCAGAAATTAATGAATGTGATCAGTCAAAAAGCGTTTTTGACTCTTATCTGATGGATATGAGCAGAAAAGAAAGGCATGGGAGAGGCTAATATTTGAAGTATCATTAACCTTGCAAATGTCATATAACAATTAGGTTCTATAATCATAGCTCTTAAGATTTAAACTCCTTGAGGGCTACGGTACGGTTATAATTTTACCCTTGTATCTGAGCAACTGGCAAAATGCTTTGCACAAAGTAGGAACTAAACAAATGTTTTATTAAATTAAAAGAGATTTTAAGTGAAGTTCTTTGCTTTCACCTGCAGAGTATTGTGACTATTTTGGTAGATTTTAAAGAAAAAAAACTAAGATTCTAGTTCTATGGTACTTAAGAATAATGTTTAGTGATAATTTTACTTATAAATCTGTGACTCCTACAATAAAATGCCCCCTTACCTCCTAGGAAAGGCTGCTTTTCCCATGATACCATGCAATAAATTGTAGGAATTTGTGGAAACAGTCACTGATGATTTGGAGATAATAGACTTGACTTTAAATACTTCAGATATTTACTAGATGTAACACCATGGACAAGTCACCTAATCCCTCAGGGCTTCAGTTTCCACAGTTGTAAATGAGAATAATAATACATGAACTAGCTACCTTGAAGGGTTTTTGAAAACCTATGTATAGATTATTGTGGTTATTATTATGAAGAAAATATCTACATTTTCTACTGCCTTCAAATGCATTTTACCCTTCTATTTTGAACCATAAGCTCAAGAATTTGCTGAATGAAGTTACTTTCATTTGCATAAACTAGTTTAACGTTTATAATCTATTAATATGTTTTTATATAAAATGGATAAAACAATTTGTTATTTCAACTTACTTTGACCTTTATGATCAAATTACTCAAAGCAGCCAAACTAATTTTTGTACGTAATTAATATAACAAAACTTTATTATATACCTATCGTGTGCAGAGAACTGTGCTAGGCACAATGGGAGATACAAAACCAAGTAAAACTTCCTGGATTCCTGTTTTTGTAGAGAGAAAAGGCACATACTCATATGTGACTTAATAATACACACTAAGTGTAATAGAATAGAAAATGAGCTATGCTATGTGACAAATGAGATGGATGGTCATTACTGACAGCAGGGCTCAGTAAAGATATGAAGACAAAGGTTTTTCACATGATATTGCATATTATAGAATATACTTCAATACATACAACCAAAATTCTAGGTAATGAGTATGTGCAGGTATGGGGTAGGGGGAAAGGTAAGTCAGGGTATAAGTCTGAATGTAGGCAGAGAGGGAAGAAGAAGAGAATAGAGAAACTGTTATACAATTACATGTATTTTATTTTTACAATATTAAATAATGACAAAATTAAATGCATTACAAAATAGTAAAATGTAGCTTTACAGAAATATTTAATGAACAATTTGCAGCCCCATCCTATATAGAATGATGCAGATAAATTGAATCAGATCTCCAGAAATTCATAATAGTTACTAGACCACAGAGTCAGTATACAGGTAAACTATCACAGTCAAATGAGTTGTATGCTTATTTCTTTTTTAAGATTCTTTTTAGCTACTTCTCCCTAAAATGTATTTCAGAAAAAAGTGGTATAACTTTAATATAATGAGCATCATGTGATGAAATGAGAATAGTTTAAAGATATTATCTAAAAATTACAATTCTTTCCATATACTAGGCTGGAAATGAGGAATTAAATTTAAATGTTTACAGCTCCTCAAGTACTATTATGTTCTTGTGAATATTAATTCCATTTCAATGAGTCATTTAAACATATGTACATATATATATGTATATGTAAAGTGCATTTTAATATACCATTATACACAACTGATTGATGAGGAATGTACATATAACTGATTCAGAAGCAGGTACTTCTTTCCCTAACACTTTAGTAAATCATTTTGAATAGATCTAGTCTGAAATAACCCATATAGATTAATTTAACTTATAAAATTTATATAAAAGGTTGACTAGTAATGCATGGCTGCAGGAGATTAAACAAATTGTACACTGAATAAAATTAGAGGAAAAAGAATTCATATATATAGAGTATATAATAGAGGCTACATTCCCAATGAATAATGGAATTCAAAAACTTTAATAAGAAAAGAGAAGAAATAGGGAAAAGAGGGGATTTGGCAACATTAGAGTATATGCAAAATTAAATAAGCTAGAATCAATTAATTATAAAAAGTGATTAAGGGAAGGGAAATCTTACCAAAATGAATTCGTTGGCTACTGTTCTACTAATTAAAAAATATTTATGTACTCAATGTATGGTGAGTCTAAATGTCTATGTATCTTACAAGTTGTTGTTTTCAAGGACAAAAATAAGAACCAACAATTATGAGTTAAAATGCCCGTGTAAACTAAAATTAAAAATATCAGCCCTCCTGCATCTTATGCAAACATTTAGTCTCCTGCCTCTGTTCCTTGACAAGCATGGTTTCCATTTCTAGAATGCATTCCCATTTTACCTCTACTTCTTTAAAATCTTTATATTCCTACAAGACTCAGCTCAAGGGCTACCACCTTTGGGAAGCCTGATCTGAATAGACAGCACTCCCTTCCTCCTTAAATTCTTCATTTACCCTTCAATTTCATGTTGTATTCCTCAGTAGAATGTAAGTTCATTGAAGTTGGGCAATATTTAATTTCTATTTTTATACACAACTGAACTAAACCAATTTGAATTAGAATATTTGTGCCAAAGTACAAAATATCGGCCAATTAATTTATGATTCAAATACATCATGCAACTATATCAGAGTCAGAGCCAATTAAATGCTAAGTGCTAAGGATACAAAGAAAAGGAATTAAGAGAGTCCATGTGTTCAAAAAACTCATGCTCTAATGGGGGAAGACAACATAGAAAAAGAAGAGTACTCAGCACAGGGTCTGCTATCTTCTACCCTCTCCAATAAGAGGGAGGGAGAGGCCTCAGTGTCAGAGGTTACTGAAGTAAAATATAGTATGTCGCACATGTCTTATACTCTCAATGTCTAATAATCTTTTAAACTCCAGCTTATCTGGATTTCTGTTCATTTTATGGGAAAGAAATAAATGCTAAGTAAAGTTTAATTCAACAAACTTTCATAAAATGTTTATCATAAGTATTTCAGCAAAAAAAAGTATCATGGAACTAGGGATTCTTAAAATAATTAACTTTCAGTGTCAAGTGTAGTTTATGTAAACAAATCTATGTTAAGCCTTTGTAATGTGTGGGGCATACAAAGATGAGAAAAGACAAAATATATGCCCTCAAGGTATTTCTCATCTGTTAGTGGTAAGGATTGAGGCTAGGACTGTGAATTCATCAGCGTAGGAAACTCCTAGAAGAGGAAACTCCTCAAAGTGGTCAGCATCTTTCTGAAAACATATTCTAGTCTTGAAGAATCACCTAGAATGCTAAGAGTTTAAGTGACCTGCCAAGGGTCACATAGCCAGTATATTTCAAAGACCCATGAATAGCCAAAGAACCCATGTCTTCCTGGCTCTGGTCCTAGCTCTCTATCCAGTACAACATGATGCCTCTTATATCTGCTAAGGGTGACAAAATAAGTGTACTGATACAAAAATAATACAAATTGTTATATGACACAGGTACATGTGATACTCAAGGAGACAGATCCTTTACATCTAGACGCACAACAGAAGGCTTCAAGGAGGAGGAGGCACCAGTACACAACCTTGAGGAACGAATGAAAAAGTATTTCTTGTGGGCAGCTAGGTGGCACAGTGGATAGAGCACCAGCCCTGGATTCAGAAGGACTTGAGTTCAAATACAACCTCAGACACATAACACTTACTAGCTGTGTGACCCTGGGCAAGTCACTTAACCCCCAATGCCCAACCAAAAACCAAAAAAAAAGAAAAAGAGAAAAAGAAAAAGTATTTCTTTAGTACTTCCTACATTCCAATAGCTGTGTTAGTGATAGAAATACAAAAACAAAGATAATACTGGCTCATAGCTAGTTTATATTCTATGGGAGGGATACATGTTTATGGATAAGTAAATTAGAGATATAGATAGATAGATAGATAGATAGATAGATAGATAGATGTCTCTGTACATATGTATAAGTGTGGTGCTGGAGAAGACTTTTGAGATTCCCTTGGACAGCAAAAAGATATCAATTAATACTTAAAGAAATTAACTCTGACTACTCACTGGAAGGACAAATACTGAAACTGAAGCTTAAATACTTTGGCAACATAATGAGAAGACAGGACTTTTTCGAAAAGATTCTGATGCTGGAAAAGATTGAAGGCAAAAGGAGAAAGGGACGGCAGAGGATGAGCTAGATAGATAGTGTCAAGGAAGAAATGAATATGAACTTGGACAGACTTTGGGAAGCAGCGGAGGACAGAAGAGCCTGGAGCGCTATGGCACATGGCACAAAGAATCAGAGATGACTGAACAACTGAACAATAACAATGCCTGTAAAGTATGTGTAAAATAAGTTGATGGAGGGGAGCCAGAGTAGAAAAGACTAACAACTGGGGAAATCAGCAAAAGCCTCTTAAAGGAAGCCAAAGACCCTTAGACAAGGTAAGTCATGAATTAAAGAAAGCAAATTTTCCCACCAAGTTATCTATATTCTATCAAATTCTAATTATTTAAAATTTTTAACTCATACATGACTGGATAGTTGAAAATTTGTAGGAAATTATAATATTCAATTAACCAGAATACACCTTTCCACAATGATCATGGATAAACTCGATTTTACCATATTGTGAAAGTTTTCACTTAGAAGCTAATCAATTAAAGCATTTCATAGAAAATAATTTCTATTTCATTTGGACTAAACTTGACATAAAAAATTTTAGTTCTATGTCTGTATAATCAATAGGAATCCTTATATATTATTTATTTCACCACCTTTTTAGACATACTGGTAAGGCAATGTTAGAAACTGTGACTCTGTTTTTAGTAGACAAATTGGACTTTGACTGCTAATTTGACAAAAATGTTAGAAAGCATTATATCTGAGTAATAATAGCATAAGTTTATATAATACTTTATATTTTATATAAAGTATTTATATATATATATTTTATATTTATATCATTTCCAAGTCACTCTATATATACTTATAAATATATTATACTATTCTAGTCTCTTTAGAACACAACTAGTAGTGACCCTTGAAAACCCTAACTTTGAATGCTCAAACATGGGTTGACTTAAGTTTGAAATAGGTTATGTTATCACCAATAAGGATTCTAAACATGATTTTGCTACATCTGGAAATGCCAAGCTTTGACTACAACAAGACAGCAGAATTCTAAGCAGCAAAAATAATTATGATCTACTGATTTTGAAACCATAGAATCTTTTTCTTTCTACAAACCCCAGAAAAGGACTTCATTTGTACCTTCATATTATGAGAAGATATTTGGACACTATAATGTTAAGAAACAGGTCAAAAAGTTAAGTAGGTATTAAATATGTTCTGTTAGTAATTAGATCAAATCATGTAAATTAGAAATCTTAAGCATTTTTCCCCAATCCAGACTGAATTTTTTCTTAATATTCTGATGTCTTTGAACTTCATGATCCACCAAATATGAATAAATTATTGCTGATTTTACTAAGTTATTATGGCAAATGGATTTTAGTTTTTCAGATTAATGTATTGGATAATGCATAGTTGTCCTGGATCATTTTTTAGTGAAAGATGAACTGTATACTTCATAATAAAATATATCAAACACGCATGAGATTTTATTAGTGAAAGTATAGCTGGTTATATTAAAGACATGGACAGATTCTGCAGTAGCTAATTTTATAACATAAAAATAAAGCTACACTTCAGTGATCATTTATACAATTTCCAACAGTGGAAGAAGAGCTCATGTACATGTCCTACTTGATGCTATTTCTGACAGAGTGAAGTGGATTACCTAAACAGCATTTCATGCATATTTAAAGAGGAAGTAAAGTGCTCTCTGGGATCTGAAACTTTAAGTGCCTAGTATACCAGATGTCTGCAGTTTAATGGGTTTTCTTATTTAAAATGAAAGAAAATAAATTTGGGATTAAACTATATTTTCCCAAGGAACAAATAGAAATTACACCACTGACATTAAAGCTTTGTCAATTTATCATTCTGCTTTTTGTCATTAGAACGAAATATTTATTCAAGATTAAACAGATATGTGTAACTTTTTGAAAATAGGAAGAGGGAGTTTTTAAATTGTATAGCAATACTCATATATTAAAAACATATACATGGCATGATTTTTAGAAAAAAATTGTTTTTATCCTAAAATTATTGAGATTTTTGCTCACATGTTTAGAGACAAGCTTTATGGCAATATAAACAAATAAACTAGAACATATGGCCTGATGACAGTTTCTTATAACACAATTCATCAAAACAGTGACTGGAGGTCCTTGTTTTAGACTATAAATTGAGCTACATATGTCCTCTTATATTTTTACTACTAATTTCCTCACTATATTTCCTAAGGCCTAGTTCAGTGTCTTTCACAAAGTGTTTTAATACTTTTTTAAATTAAATTGAAATACTCTTTGACTTCTATTTTCATAAGGTTGGGTAACAGCAGTATTGATGTTCTTCATTTCTTTCAAAAACATATTATTTTGGTCACTGAAAAAAGATCCCCCCTCACCTTTATTGCACCAAGAATTATTAAGACAATGTTAACTTTCTAAAGATTCATGAATGGGTCAAGTACTATGTTAGGTGATAAAGATAAAGAAAAAAAATGAAAGTCTATATGCTTGATGTATTTACATGTTAATGAAATTCTATTGAACTGTGATCTATTCGGTTCCATGCATTTTTGTTATCCCCACTATTCACCAGAAAAGAAAAAGAGGCCACACAGAACTTAGTGTTATTTTATTTTTATTTGTTTCATGGGTATCATGACTACATTCATTGTCTAACAGTCATCCCACTACTGATGAACCTCTCCATACAGTTAAGTTGGTTTTTATGTAGCAGACATAGTCTGCAGGAACACACTCAAAACCTTCTATGCATGGTAGAATCTGCCAGGTCTATGCTCTGTTGGCATAGTGTTAGGTCAGAATTACCTTGGTTTTATAAAGGTAGTGCCCACACATCAATGAAAGACATACACATAACTACTTAGCCCATTAATTGACTATATTCCTGTACAGAACCAGTATAGCATGAGGATTCTGGGAACATGGCAGAGTAGATCAGAAAATTCCAAGCTCTTAAGATTTTCACCCACCAAAGAGATAAAATAGAGCCTCAGCACTTACATAGAGCAGTAAAAACAAACAAGAGCAGGGGCAGAACAGGGGTCCTCCTAGGATAATCTGAGAAGATCTGAAGAAAAATCCCAGGACAAGGTTTAGTCCCTGTGAAGGGTAAACACCTCTAGACTAGTGGCCACTTAAACATCAAGCAGCAAGCCCTGGGGTTAGCTGGGTTGGAGGCTGCCTCAGCCCCATCCACTGGGACTTTTACCCCCAGGACAGTGAGGGGAGTTGAGCATCTCAGCTGGGGAAGATCGAGGGAACCTCTGTGGACAAGGAATACCAGACCAGCTGCGCTATGGAGATGTGGTGGAGGCAAAAAGGAATCAGTACATGCCTTAAGGATGCAGAAGCAGTGGCGAAGGGGTGCCACTGACAGTGGGCACTTACAGGAGGCTAGAAGGTCTTGGTTTCAGTTCCAGGTCAGATGGGAGAACAGAAGGAGGATCAGAGGCCAGAGGCACCATCCTCCATACCCCAGGACTCGAGGTAATTACAAAAACTAAGCTGCTACAAATAAAAAAAATGAATAGGCAAAGGAGAAAGAATGCAACCATGGAGCTTAGAGAAGACCAGAGTTCATCTTCAGAAGAGGATACTGAAGCAAAGAAACCCTCTTCTATCCCAAAGAGTAACATTAAATGGTCACCTGCCCAAAAAGAATCCATAGAAGAACTTTAAAAAGCCTTTAAAAAACAAATGAAGGAGATCAAGGAAAAACTTAAAAAAAAATCCAAGAAAAAAAGATTATGAGAAAAAAGTCAACCAATTAGAAAAAGTGATCCAGAATCTTAAGGAAGAAAACAATGCCTTGACAATCAGTACTGAGCAAGGGGAAGCCAATTAAGTCATAAGAGATAAAGAAATAATAAAACAAAACATAAAGAATGAAAAAAATAGAAGAGAATGTGAAATATCTCATAAGAAAAACAATTGATCTGGAGAACAGATTAAGAAGAGAAAACATAAGAATAATCACACTACCTAAAATCTATAATAAAAAAAGAATTTTGATACAATAATATAAGAAATAATTAAGGAAAATTGTCCTGAAATGTTAGAACAAGAGGGGAAGGTAGAAATAGAAAAATATCCAACGATCACCACCTGAAAGAGATCCTACAAGGAAAACTCACAGGAATATCATAGTCAAATATCAAAAGGCCCAGCTCAAGGAGAAAATATTATGAAAAAAATTAATAAATAAATAAATTTAATTTAAATATGGTGGTGCCACAATTAGAATCACACAAGACGTAGTGGTGGCAACATTAAAAGACTGCAGGTCTTTCAATATTACATATCAAAGAGCTGGGGTTCTGGATGAAAAATCATACATAATCTTGAATGAAAAAATTGGAAATTTAATTAATTGTCATTCTTTCAGGACTTTTTTTTTAGAACCTGGATGTAATAAAAGATTTTACATGCAAGAGCCAAGAGAAATCTAAGGTACATACCAAAGATTAATTACAAGGGACTCAGTAAGTACCAACTGTTTACCTTTTATGTATATAAAATGTAAAATGTATGTCTAAGCATGTTATTAATAATTGGGTAGTTCATAAGAAAGACTGGGATAAACCTGAGTATGATTTGACTTTAAAAAAGTAAAACCCTTTAGGAACAGCTAAAAAGAGTAATTGTCTTACTTAAATGAAGTGTGAGAGGACAAACCAATACAGAGGAATTACACAGGGGAGGAGGCTGTTAGTTTTAGAAACCTACTTTCATCAGGAATGTGTTCAAGAGGGAACAACATGTATACATATACATAAACACATAAACATATATATATATGTATATCTAGAAGAATATAAAAGTCTTCTAAATTCAGAAAGAAATAAAAGGCTAATAAGATAGGGAACAGGGAGAGGATAAGGTAGGGATCTCTAGAGGGGATGGTGAGGGAATAGGTCAACAGGGAGTACTTAAGGGTGTTTATATTTATGAGAATGGGAGGATAAGGGAGGGATCTCTGGGGGAGAGGGTAGGTTAAGTAATAGGAGGGAAAGGTAGCGGGTAGGAGTAAAGTAGAGGAGTCAGAAGGGATAGGAAGTAAGAAATATGCATAAACATAAAAGCAAAGATCAGGAGTAGAATTTGTTAGGTAAAGTATATGTCTGTGTATGTATGTATGCGTACATGTATGTATGTATTATGTATGTATGTATTTTTGTGAGTGTATGCATATACACACACAATGTCTGCACTTAATTGTAACCTTCTTGGCAGAGGGAGAAGGGGGTAAAAAAGAACAAAATAAAAAGTGCACAGCAGAGAACAAAAGAAAACTTAAAATGAGGCTAAGAAAAGACGGACAGTTTTCAACACCACAACACTCAGTATTTATTAAATAGGCTTTCTTGTAATGGACATTTATTGCTATATATTTTGAATCCTCTCATGTTCTGCTGTGCACATGAAATTTTTTTTTCCCTTTTCTTAATTTGTATTTAAGTTTTAATGAGTTTCTTTTTTCTTTTCTCTATTGTGTATTTAAATTTTAGTATTTAAGTCTAAAAAAAAATTAAAAGAAAAAGAAAAAAAAAGATAGTTGGCCTTATAGCCAGGGTGGCTTGGGTTTAATATATGTGTGTATGTTTACATACATATACATAAATACATATATAAATATATAGATATACATACATATATACACATATTTTCGCTTAATTAAAACTTAAAATTGTACTAAGTCTTTTGGGATACCGTGTGTGTGTGTATGTGTGGTATGTATAATAAATGTCACTTAATTTCCTGTGGGCCATACAAGCACTTAATGCTGAATACTTCATAATCCTTGGTCATTTGGCCACCATGAGTCTCTCAGAGTGGCAATTTTGCTCTCCTCTTCTCTGGCTCCATATAGTAGCTTACCCCCTCTTGCCCCTGTTACTCCTTCTCAAATTTAAAGTCTGTAATATAATGCTTGTGGACAGGGAGGTTTGAGGTGCTGAGAATAAAAATGGAAAAAAAAAACCAGTATAGTTAAATCTGGAGAGTCTTATTACCTCTTTGACTTCAGTGAGATAAATTTTTTTTTTATTGTCACAACTATTTTCCAAGACCATAATTATTTCATGTCTATACAATTACGCATGTATTGTTTCAACTTATGTCCAACACAAAAATTTTATTAAGACCATAATATGAACAAGGCATTTTGCGGAGATATAAGGAAAATCTCCTTTTAGGAGATAAAATGATGAATAAGACATGGTATTTTTGTATAACACTGACGGAAATACATGTAGTATAAAATAGTACATGCTAAATATCTAGAAAATATAAATAAAGTTATATGAGAGATATAAAGAAGGAAAAATCATCAAGTTCAAAGCAGAGGTGGATCAGATAATGAAATACATATAAGGGGTAACATTTCAATTCATCTTGAAGGAAGGATAGGATTTCAACAAGTGGCAATGCAGGAGAGAAACAGTACATAGAGCATTTTATGTGCAGGGAACAGCATAAGCAAAGTTTGGGAAAATGCCAAGGGTACTTATATCAATTTTAAAATGTTTATATGCATAATGATAATGAATGAATGAAAATGCACTTATTATACATTTACTATATGCAAGACATTCTGCAAGGAGAAAGATATGTAAATACAGTAAGCTACACAGTCACCGTCCTCAAGAAACTTACATTCAAATAGGAAAACAAACTCATATGGGGAAGTGATGGACAGAGTAGAATGATTTTGTCTGGAAAATGACGAGGATGATAAGAAGAGTCAAAGGGTAATTGATTGATAACTACTTTCGAAATCCCTAGTATTAAAATATTTTCTAAATGTTAATTTGCCTATTATATTTCTCCCTTTACTTTTCTACACGAAATGCATAATTCTTCCCATTTTCCAATGCAATAACACTTGAAATACAAGTTAAGCAATAATTTACCTTTCAGCACATGATAAATGGATAGCTTTCTTGTGTAATATTGAAAATTCATTAATGTCTAAATTATGAAAGAGATACTAATCTTTCTTCATTAGTCAAGTGAAATTAGTCAAGCCTACTATGAAAATATACTCAGTACCTACCTGATTTCAAATGCACGCAATTTCAAAACCCCAAGTTTCTATAGTAATATCAAAAGCATGTTTATATTGTCTCTAACCATATTTTAAATAATTACTTTCAAATAAAAGCTATAAAATATATTAATCTATCAACTTAGGACTCTTTAATCTTTCAATTTAAGAATTCTTTTTACTTTTTGGGAGGTAATTAGGTGATGAGTATATCTGAAATGTCTATGTAAACATCAACATCTTTCTGGATAAAGGCTGATGTACATACATTTTTTCCTGTTTTCACCCTTCCATCTCTACAGCTATTAGACAATTATGTCATTAAAATATCTAGGATAAGAATAATTGAAATCTTAACAAGAGTACTAGCAAATTTTAATAAAAATATATTTTATTAAATATATATATTAAATATAGCAAAATACATTTTGTTATAAAATCATACTTGAGAATTATGTTTAAACCAGCTATTAAAGCTAGATTAAGAAGATGCAACAGATCCAGGTTGTACAAAAGACATTTAAATTTCTTCTCAAAAGCCATTTTGATATTTAACATATAAAAATGCAACCTACCCAAGGACTATAAATAAAAAGAAATAAAAAAGAGCATTCTATGACATTAAAAGGTTTAAAATGTTTAAAGGTTTAAATGTTTAAACCTATAATGTTAAAATGTTCAAACAGCAATTAGTGTCTGGAACAATTTCAACTTTTTTAATTATCTGGAAAAGAATGAAAGTAAAAGAGAATATTAATGATATGTACAGTTATTAAATCTCATATCCTTTTTAAAAAAGCAATTAAGACAATTAAAAACATTAAAAATACAGTTAAGTATTAAACCATTCAAAAATTATCTTTTTTCCTTGGACCACACAGGATTGTTTTATTTCTTTTGTACTCCTAGAATATTATTTATTATAAATCCTGAACATTTGCTTTATCAGTGAATAATTACATAGGTACTACATAGCACCTAGAAAAATTATTTGCACTTAATGATCCGTTGTTGAATAAGCGAGTGAATGAATAATTGTCCACACTAACAGGACAGTGAGGGAACATGCTTAAATTTTTGTTGTAAATGTCATAAAGTATAAATAACATGACTCACAAAATATGGCTCAGTAAGAAAGGGATCCCTCTGTGCAGCTCTAATTTTGTCTAAGATCTGATGACTTGAGTGCTGGGGCCTCAGTTTCCCCATATTAAAAACATGAAAGTTAGCCTAGAGAGAAAATATAGTGCACTGAAAAGAATATAGGGCTAACATCAGAAGATGGGTTCGAATTCTGGCTGTACCATTTATCATCTAGGTGACTCCAGTTGAGTTATATCGCCTCTTTGTATATAACTTTTCTCATCTATAAAATGAGATGGCTAGATCTATTGAAATCTAAAGTCCTTTCCACCTCTAAAATTGTCTCTGTAAATCTATGTAATGTTTGCTTTCTGTTACAAAGCTCCCCATAACTTGCTTTTTCATGAGGACCTGAACATAGTACTTGAAAAGAGAATGATTTAACAAGATTTTAAAATGGCTTGATAACATCCTACCCCATTCTCCAAAACATTTTTTTTTCTGCTGCAATCATACTCTTTCACAGCACTTCCTGACAGTACAATTTATGAGGCATTTGGAAGATATCTGGACAAGAAACAGCAGTAGCTACTGCAAAACAAATTAGAGATCAAAATAAAGTAGGTAATGGGAATAAATACAAAAGTTTACCACAGCCCTAAAAGAATGATGACAGAAATTATGAAGCCCAGAAAAATCAGAGTCTGTTAAAAAAAGACTAGAACAATTAAATGGGGACTTTTAAAAATTATTTTGAGGAAAAGGAAGAAATAGGATCATTTCTCCATATGAATGACAAAGGAAGGCAGAAAAGAAGCTGAATTGCTCAAATTTGATTTTGTTTCTGTTTTCTCTGCCAAGAAGAAAGATTTCTGGTCTTGAAAGAATGAACATAAAAAAGAATCTGTATTTAATGTCCAGGATAAGTAGGATAACAGTAAGTCACTCAACAGCAATCAGTCAATAAGTATTTATTAAGGGTTTACTATGTGCAGAAAACTATACTAAGTGTTAGAAATACAAATACAAACAAAATGGAAGATAACTTCTGCTCTCAAGGAGCTTACATTATAATATGGGAAGACAACACTTAAAAAAATGGGGGGCAGCTAGGTGGCACAGTGAATAGAGCTCTGGCCTTGGAGTTAGGAGGACCTGAGTTCAAATCCAGCCTCAGACACTTAACACTTCCTAGCTGTGTGACCCTGGGCAGGTCACTTAACCCTGATCATCTCATCAAAAAAAGAAAAAAAAGAAAAAAAAACGGAAAGGGGGAATGGAAGAGTAACTGATGGAGATCTCTGGATGGTAGACATTAGAAATGAGATCATAGTCCTGGGCACCTTCTTCTATAGGAGATTCTGGGGGAGAGAGGGGCTGAAGGGAGTAGAAAGATTACTTCTGCAGTGTGAATTCCAAATCTGAAGTGATCTTCCAGACTGAATACATTCTAGGCTATGGTGGAAAAGTCCAGAGTGCTGTCTGGCAATATATGAAGAGAATACCTCGCTGTCACTGGTGAGTTCAAGTCACTATATTTTAAGATGCCATAAAGATAAACATGGTTACTGACAGAGGTAACTTTGAAAGAGCACTGAGAAAGAGTCATCAATGGGATAGAAAAATATAAATATTATTACCATCTTAAAGAAGGGGAATGGGGAGCACGGGGAGTGGCAAGAATGAAGACAGCGCATTATAGGCCAGTCAATGTGAGCCCTTCGACAATTTTCTAGAAAATATTATGAAAGAGAAGGTTAATGAATATCTAGAAGAGAAAGTGATGATCAAAAAGAGGAAACATGGATTAATCAAGAGTACATCATATGGACAAAAAAGAGATGGGAGCTACTGTCACTGCTGCAACCCACTCTCCTCCCCGATCGCCACCACACCCAAAAGAAAGGCTAACAGATGTTAAAAGAGATAAGACCAAGACTAAAGAGAAACTACAGAGGAGAGCAACATTATCATTTTCTAAACCTGTCCTTCTGAAGCCAAAATCCAAACCCCAAAAGGCAACCTGCAAAAAAGAGAGAAAAGCTACCCAAAAAGAAAAAAAGGAAAGTCTGATACCAAAAAGAATTGGAACTACTATGCAGAAAGTGGAGATGCCAAAACAGACCTGACACAGAAAGCTGAAGGTGAGAAAAATGCCATGTGAATTAAGTGAATTTTTAATAATTGTACTTCTGTTGACTGTACAGTCTAAAATACTATTTTATCAAGCTTCATAAAACATAGATTTTTTTTAAAAAATGCTATGTTGTTAGCACATAAAATGTTTTCTTGTTTGGGAGGGAAAGGGAAAATGTTACAGATAGGATGACTCAGAAGCAAGGTCTTCTCCTCACTCTAAACACTCCCTGTTTAAAGTATAAAATAAAGACTCTTCATTGGGTTTTATAGTGACTTTATATTTTGGGTAGTTCATGAAAGAGCTTAAAAGCCGTCATATACTTTTACTAATTATAACTTACATCCTTCCTGAATTATCATGATTGCTTATGAAAATATCTTTAATAAAACTGGATGCAGTTTGGGGACTAAAAAAAAAGAGTATATCTTCCCAGACTAATGTTTTGACAGGATTATTAAACTATTTGATTAGAGAATTGTTAAAGAGAGATTTTACCTAATTTTTAGGGGGACAATTTTGTAATTATAATAAGAATAAATAACTGTGAGCCATTTTTTACATTTTTCTTTTCTAAAAGCATTTCAACAAACTATTTTCTCCATCAATAATAATATATTTACCATATTCGGACTCTAACAAAACAGTTCCTTGGGTGTTTATACAGGAAACCAAAATGTCACTTAAGAGAACAAAGAATAGGGGCAGCTAGGTGGCGCAGTCGATACAGCACCAGCCTTGGAATTAGGAGAACCTGAGTTCAAATCAGCCTCAGACACTTGACACTTACTAGCTGTGTGACCCTCAGCAAGTCATTTAATCTCTGATTGCCTTACCAAAAAGCAAAAAAAAAAAAAAAAAAAAAAAAAAAGGGAATAAAAAATGGAAAGGAAGCTAGATTGGAACACACACATATTGTGTGTGTGTGTGTATGTGTGTGTGTGTGTGTGTGTCATACTGGAAGCAATAAAATTGATAGCACTTAGGAACTAATATACAAACAATATTAAGGAAAGGAAGACACTAAAGCTGTGAGGAAAAAAATCTCAAATTTTATTCCTACCAGAAAAGATGACTAAGAGAATATCAACTACTGACTTGTATGCCCACTTAGTTATCTACTATAGATGGTAAAATGATATAAAATTTAATATTTATGTATGAAATGGCATAACATCTAAATAGCTAAAGGAAAAAATAATCAAATTACAAGGGGAAATAGCAAAGCTAAAAGAGTTAGGGATCTCAATATTCTTATTTTAGAAATAGGCAAATCTAAAGAATTTTATTTTAGAAAAATTAGATGCGATAGGTATCTGATAATTCCTGAATGGAGATAGGAATATAATTAGTTCATATTCCTAGTTATAAAGTAATTACATGCAACTTTTACAAAAACTAAATCTCTCTAATGCATAAAATACTCATAAACAAATATAGAAAAGCAGAAATATTAAACACATCTGTAACTGCTTACAACACACAGAAAACATGAAGTGTTTCAAACTTAAATGGAGACTAAGAAATTTAATCCTAAAGAACTGATGAGTCAAGGACCCATCATTTTATTAAAGAAAATTGCAGAAACTACTAATAATATAATCAAAGAAATTGACAACAATGAGACAACATATCAAAACTTCTGGAATGTAGTCAAAGCCGTACTTAGGGGAAAAGTTATATCCCTAAACACTTATGAACAAATGAAAAAAAAATAAATTGACATGCAAGTTTAAAAAGTATAAAAGGCATAAATAAAAAAAACTACAACCAAACACAAAAATATTAATTCTGAAAATTAAGAGATAAAATTGAAAACAAGCAAAAAATTAAAAATATATGAACCAGTTTTTTAAAGATTAACATAATAAACAAGCAGTTATCTAATCCAATAAAAAGAGGACACTGAATTGTCAACATAAAAAAATAAGCAACGGTAACACACCACAAATAAAGAGGAAATAAAGGAAATTATTTTAATAATATGCCAGTAAAGTGATAATTAAATTTAATGGATACATATTTGCAAAATAAAAAGTACCTCTGAATTTACTTGAGTTGTACTTCCATGACACAAGAAAAATTAAATGTGAAAACTCAATTAAAACCTGTTGTTTATTTTTTTAAATTTCTATTCAAATGTAAATAGAAGTCACGACACAATACAGCAGAATAAGTGCTGGACTTGCAGTAAGGAAACCATAGTTCAATTCTTCCTTTACTACTACAGCAATGTAATAATTTTAAAGCCTCATCAGATACCCATTTCACTCTTACTTTTTCTTTGGAACGTTTTTGTTGTTGTTATTGTTGTTATTGTTGTTGTTGCTGCCTCGTGTACAATATTGCAAATATATATACTCTGTATATAGTTCTTCATGCACTCAATCTATCAGATCTAATTGCTTAGATCTATTCATAACTTACATTTCATATTCATAAAGGGTGTTATTTAGGCCATACCTTTACAGTCTGATGATTTTCCCTACTTTCTTCAATTTAAGTCCAAAGTTTGGAATAATAAGTTCATGATATGAGCCACATTCAGCTCCAAGTCTTATTTTATCTGACTTTATAGTGCTTCTCCATCTTTGGTTGCAAAGTATATAATCAATCTTATTTTGATATTGACCATCTAGTGATATTCATATGTACAGTCACCTTTAGATCGTTAAAAAAGAGTATGACCAGTGAGCTATCTTGACAAAACTCTATTAGTCTCTGCCCTACTTCATTTTGTACTCCCAAGCCAAACTTGCCTATTATTCAACTATCTTTTGACTTCCTACTTTAGCATTCTAATTGCCTATGATGAATGTGACAACTTTTTTGTTGTTATTTCTAGAAGATACTGTAGATTTTCATATAACTGATCAACTTTGGCCTCTTTGGCATCAATGGCTGAAAAACAGACTGGTATTACTGTGATGTTGAACAGTTTGCCTTGGATATGAATGGATATCATTCAGTCATTTTTGAGGAAAGTGAAAAGGGAAAAAAGAAAGGGAAAATGAATGCAGAATTCCAACAAATAGCAAGGAGAGATAAGAAGATTTTCTTAGATAAGAAATGCAAAGAAAAAGAAAACAATAGAATGAGATAGACAAGAGATCTCTTCAAGAAAATTACAGATATCAGGGAAATATTTCCTACAAAAATGTGCAAGATAAAAGACAAAAATGGTAGGAACTTAACAGAAGAACAGATTAAGAAGAGGTGGTAAGAAAATACAGAAGAATTGTACAAGAAAGATCTTAACATCACCAATGGTAACCCATGGTAATATGATGGTGTGGTTACTGATCTACAGCCAAATATCCTGGAGAATGAAATCAAGTGGACCTTAGAAAACATTTCTAACAGTAAAGCTAGTGGAGGTGATGGAATTTCAAATGATCTATTTAAAATCCTAAAAGATGTACCCACTATTTCTGGCAGGCTCCAGACTTTGGCAAACAGAAAATATCTTCTCCTTTGTATCAGTAACATAGTATTTTGAGCATACTTGGCATACAACAAACATTTTTTTTTCTATTTATTCACTCATTTATTTTAAAAGTTTCAGCCTATATCAATATTAATCAATGTAGTAGATTCTCCTGATTTCAATATGTAACCTCTCTCAATTAAATTTGTTGATTTTGTATGTATCTAGAAAAAAAGTAGAGACAAGAAACAAAAAAATGCATTTCAATTGGTTACCTGAGTTCTCATAAACTTAAAAAAATCTGATCAACCATTTTGAAATACAAGTATCTTTAGAATGCCAGCTTTCACTTTAAAAACATTATTAGTCTGTTGTAGGAAAATGAACATTGTCACATATGCTGAATGCTTAGGAAACTTTGAACTCCATGTGCAGTATTTTCTTTGAAGAGAGATAAATGAGTGGAAAGTATCATAGAAATGGATACATTTCTTGCTCTATTCACACTAGGTACAACTTTGCATAATGGCTCAGGAACACAAAGGATATACGGAAACAAAATCAGTATAATCTAGTTCTAATAGACAATGCTCACTATTACGATGAGAGTTCATGATGGATTCTTTCTTAGGGCAAGTTCTACCCTCTGATATTCACAACTCCCACTGGGGAACAGAATCCATCATAAGCTCCTGTTGCTGATGAAATCAATTCTCAAGAGTAGAAAAAATACTTTAGCTTCTGACACTTTCTGAAATGTTCAAAGTCTCCAAATATGCCAGCTGCATGTGTTACATATCATTAATACACCTTCTTCTGAATATTTAGGAAATTAAAAGCAAATTCCATGAATTTGATAAAATCACATATTAACTAAGAACAACACCACAAAAAAGCTACAATGTTCACAACTGGGTTCGCAAGGCAGGAGAAAATTTTTAAGGTCAATTTCTTTAAGAGAACTGCATTTAAAATTCAAAGAAAAATGTAGTATCTGTACTTATACACAGAACAATAGATGTGAATTTCACTGTAAAACAATAAAGCAAAACTTGTTATTATAACATTCTAACATTCTAACATTGAATGATACTGGGACTATAATCCTGTATGGATGAATTAGCATGTACTATATCACCATGGTTAATTAAGAGCCAAGTGGAGTCAAGTCAAGAAGCATTTATTGTTTACCAGGAGCTAAGCAATGCAGCATATCTTGGCTAATAATAAAGCAAAGAGACAAAACAATCAGCAAATTAATTAATAATTTTCATGGAAAATGTAAATGTGAAATTGAAACAAAATATAATTTTATTTTAAATAGTGATAGAAATTAATTCTTAAAGGTGAGTGGTAAAAACAAGTATGTTTGACCTTTATAAGTTGAATTCTGAAGATATATTTTTAAAGTTTTAACTTTTCAAAATGGTAACTAATCAACATAAAAGCTTTAATACTACTACTCCCAATAACCCACACAAAAGGACTTCTCATTATCATTACTAGCACCTCTACTTACAACTCGTTTTGTATGATACTGATATAATTTAAAACTCTTTCAGATGCATATTGTCATTGCATTCTTACAAAACCCTGAGATAATTTAATACAGTTCAATAAAACTTAAAGGCCTTACTGGGTCCCAGGAGCTGGCTGACTGATACAACAACAACAACAACAACAACAACAATACAAACACAAAACATTTGAGATACATGAATACAAGCCTGAAATGTCCTTGTTGGTGCTATCAGAAAGAAAGATACTATGGTTCTTGTTTGTCCAAATCCACCATTACACACCAAGAAATATAAGGAATATTTGGAACCAATTTCAGGCTACTTAAAACACTGGAAATATCTTGAAGATGACAAGCTAGAAGGCAATAATTGTATACTTTGAACATCTATGCAGCTTAAGACAGGTAGGTGGCATGATAAATAAGAGTGCCGGTCCTGGAGTCAGGAAGACTCATCTTCCTGAGTTCAAATCTAGCCTCAGACACTTATTAGCTGTGTGACCCTGGGCAAGTCACTTAATCCCATTTACCTCAGTTTCTTCATCTGTAAAATGAGCTGGTGAAGAAAATGACAAACCACTCCAGTATCTTTGCCAAGAAAACCCCAAATGAGATCATGAAGAGTCAGAAAAGACTGAAAAACAACTGAACAACAGGACAATTTTAACTCCTGCCTCAAACATTTACTGTGTGTCCCTAGGAAAATCACTTGACATCTGCCTACCTTAGTTTCTTTATCTATAAAATAGCAGTAATAATACCACCTACCTCACAGGGTTGTTATAAGGTTCAAATGGCATAACATATGTAAAGCACTTTGCAAAACTCAGAGTGCTATACAAACGCTAGTAATTATTATTAACATTATTATTGCTATTATTATTAAGGCTATGGGAGAGTAGAAGCAAGTGGTAGCAATCAATTGCATGAGAATATTGACTGTTCAAACTCATAAAGGGATTCTGAGAAGTTTGACTTCGGTGACTCCTTAATACTGGAAGAATGGAAAGGTCACTCAAGCAGAAGCAAGGAAGTTTACAGGCATATTACTTGAATAAGTAAGACATAGGATATATCTAAGTAACAACAGAAAGAATCCACTTCACTTACTCTTAATCAGGCCTGCACAACATATGGCCCACGGGCCACTTGTGGCCCACCAAAAGATTTCAGGTGGCTGTCACATGACCCATACCAACCGGCCATCGAGAGTTGGTTGCCACAGGTCCATGACAGCTGCCCAAAATCCTTTGGTGGGCCACTGCCAAGCAGCCTGTGGGCCTTATGTTGTGCAGGCCTGCTCTTAATAATTCTATGAACAATATATACGGATTCTTCTTCCCATTAAAGAACTTAGAAACTTTCCAAAAAACTACGGCATCATTTAGAGTCCATATGCATCACTTATAGTAGTAGTATGAAAGAAGGGAACAATATGAAATTGTATAGACTACTAGAGTCTGAAAGAGAAAGAACATGCACCAGTAATAACAACATGTTAAGAGTTCAACATGCCTTGGTGTATGTCAGTCAGTGATTCTGAGCACTGGAGTTACTCAACAGACACTCCAATGGCTAAAGAAGAAAAAAAGATGACCCATTTTTCTTTGCCTAGACAGAATTCATGAATTTGAGGGAATGCCCCAAGGTATCCTGGGAAAAAGATAATCAGAGACATGAATGACCTAGAAGCGCTGATATCTGTAAACAACCATATTTTCTTTGGAAAGACACTGGAAGAATACAAGGAAACATGGATAACAGTGATGAATCTGTAAGATGAAGCTAGTCTGAAGCTGTCAAGTGACAAGTGCAAGAGCTTCTATCAAGTATGTGGGTCACACAGCATCATAAGACATGAACACTGAATCAGAGAAGATAGAAGTGTTCCTAAATTGGAGTCTTAAGGAAACTTCATGCTTAAAGAAATGTTCTGGGATATTATGGTGTTTATCATAAAAATTTTAATAATTATGCTATATGGCATCGCAGCAGTACTTGGCTAAACTGATGAATGATTTATTAAAGGTTTATGATTAAATTAAGCCAGAAGGAAAGGGGCAAAAAAGGTCACTTGCTCTAATTCTTGGAGTCATTTAAAGATTAAGAGACTTTTTTCCTCAGTTGCCCAGTCAGATCCATCATGTGTGAAGGTGGAGCTGAGATTGTTTGAAAGTGGATCCAACTGCTGCCTAAGAGTTGAGATGAAACCACCTCAAAGCCTAGCTGTGATTTATAGCATTCCTTCACCTTTAAAGTCTATTGGGTTCTATGGAAAAAGGATTACCAGTGTTCTCTTCCCACACTCAAGTATTAAAACTAACATATTTATTTACCCCACCTATTCTCTTTCCAATGTTATACTAATGAATTGTTGACCAAGTAAGCATGTCATGTCTCTCCCCAGTCCCCACTTCCCATTCTTTTATCTCCATTCACTGTCAACCACACTACCTCATCACATGTCCCACTCTAGCCTACCCCTTTCACCATGCCCTATGAAACTCTTATTCCACAGTCAGCAAACTTTCTTGTGATTCAAAATACTTTTCATATTCTTTCCATCTACTCATATTCATAGATTCTAGCCATGTGACACTGCATTTCTATCTGCTTTCTTCAGCATCAACATTATTTTTCTCTCCTAATCTCTATAAATTCAAACTTTAGGGGGAATAGGAATGAATACTCATCGCCACTTCCACTTTTGCCTACATTACTCAGGAATTGCTCTCTTTAAGGTTCACTCCATTTAAATTTCCTAGTCGACTGACACCTTCATATCCATTATCTATCAACCCAGAGGACATTCTCCCAACCTTTTTAAGGAATTTAATATTACATCACAGTTTCTCTCCACCACAATTCTTTGGATTTATACTAGGGGACTTCAACATAATTTAAATGTTTATGATGTCCCTCAAACACCCAGTCCTTTCAAAACATTAATCTCAAATCCTATAATCTACTACTCTTCCATTCTATCTCAGTCTCACAAAGAAATAGTCATAACCTCACTGATCAAAAACTCTGACATTGTTTATCAGATCACAGTTTCCTAAGATTATATCTCTCAAAATCACCTATCCGTCCTGAATGTTTGTTTAATTTCCACATCACACATCAACCAAATTGGGTATAACCAAAATCTCTGTCTTGAGTCTTCTTCTCTTTCTCCTCTTTATTCTTTCACTTGGTGACGTCATTAGTTCCCACTGGTTTAACTATCACTTCCATGCAACTAGTTCCAAACTATATGTATTTTACCCTAGTCTCTCTCTAGAGCCCTAGTCATTGATAAACAATTGAACTTTAAATAATTTAAAACTATACCATAAATATCTCAAACTCAACATCCAAAACTGAATTCATTATTCTTCCCCCAAAACCCACCACCCTTTCAAATTTTCCTATTTCTTTCAAGGCCATCACTACCATTCCGGACATAAAGACATGAAACCCTGTCATTGTCTTTGTCCAAACAGTTGCCAAATCGTGATAATTCTACTTCCACAATATCTCTTGCATTTGTGTTCTAGATAGTTACCAGGCTACCACCTTAGGTCAGAGTCTCCTCACCTCTCACCTAGACTACTGTAAAAACCTCCTAATTGGTCTCCCTGCCTCAAATCTCTTTCCTCTTTTATCCATCCTCCAAATAGCTGCCAAAGTGAGCTTAAAGTTCCATCCTGACTACCTAGAAGAGAAGACCAATATAGATGCAGATGCCATATCATGGGTAGGTGACACCAAAACTGTGGTGAAATCTAAGGAAGGAGTGAAGGCTATAGGAGATACCCAGGGAGCAGAGTCCAAATCAAGTGGAAGCACTGCTGAGAACTGTGACTTCTATCAGACAGCATGCCATAAATATAAATGAACCTTGGGGCTGCTAGGTGGCGCAGTGGATAGAGCACTGGCCCTGGAGTCAGAAAGACCTGAGTTCAAATCTGACCTCAGACACTTGACACTTACTAGCTGTGTGACCCTGGGCAAATCAATTAAACCCATTGCCTAGCCAAAAAATATATAAACGAACCTTTTTCATTCAACCAACCATCTTTGCCACAACAGTTGTCCATGGTGAATTGTCACAAAAGATAATGGTTGATTTAAACCTGTGAGAAGTAATACAGACCTAGAAGCAAGGAGGGACTCAAGTTCCATTCATAGAAGCTGCATTACTGTATAGACCATAGCAAGAGTTGGAGTTGTTCAATGGAGCACTGTCAAGGACTGTAGGTTGGTCACAAACATGGTACCTGAAAGCAATCATTACTACCCCATACATTGTTTATGGCCATGAAAGCACTGTATAATGTGCCAATTAGGTCAAGAAAGAACCCTAGAACTAATAATAAACAGCTCTTATTAGCCCAAGATAGGAGCAGATGTCACTAAGAAGTGTAAGGCTTCTGTCTTATATTCAAAGGATTTCAAAGGAAACTAATGCAGCATATTTTGAAAACTTGTGATACTTGCCCACATTGACCTTTTAATCTCTAGAAAGAAAGGTAATAATAGCCTTAAGAATATAATAAATAAGCCTTATTTTACTTATGACTTATTCCACCAGATATGCACAGGCATACCCAAACAGGAGCCAGAAAGCTTCCATGTTTGCTAAAGTATTGTGGGAGAAGCATTTTTTTAATATATAGATTCCCTGCCAGGATCTATTCTGAAAATTAGAGAACAAGTGAATCAAAGAAATTTCAACTATCATAACCTCTAGGTATATTTCTACCATCCCCAGAAAGATCCCCCTCCTGAGCATTTCAATCACAATTGATGAATATGTTAGGAACACTGAGATCTAAACAAAAATCTTAGTGGAATCAAGATGTGGCATGATGCCATAGGATTTACTCCAAACTTGCTGATGTCTATATAAAAATCACTTTGTGCTTTGATACTTCAGAAGATGAAGAGGAGGCAAATAATAATAACTATTACATATCATCTTACAAAAAGAGTCAAGAAAGTCTACCATATAACCATAAGCATAATGTTAAAAAGAAAAAAAAATAATGTTTATAAGCATATATGACTTTTTTAAAGGCTAAAATAAATGGAATCTCTCTTGAATCTCATTTATGGAGTAAAAATTGAAGTCCACATTTTAAATGTCAATACTGTCATCCCTAGAATCTTGTTAGTTACATATTAATCTTTTTATTTTTTTCAAGGAGATGTGAAAATTGATTTCTATTCATGTAATAAATGTGCTGAGGAAATTAAATTCTTAACTTAAAATTATTCTCAAACTCTCAAATGACCATAAACCATCCATTGACTTTTTTTCTGAAATGGTGTGTGATCAATCATTCACATGACATATCTGCACCGCAGGCTCCCTAATCCTCTTAATCACAGCAAACAGGAAAACGGGAGAAGTGACCTTCTAGCACAAACTATTCTACAAACTGCATAAACAATCCCCATTAGGGTAAATCCTTCATATGAAACCTTTTCATTGTGGCATACTTGGAACAAGTCATACATGTAAATAACAAACTGGAATCGATCACCTAGGTGTGGTACAGTATAACAATATGTCCTCTACTGCCATGGGAAAAAGTGAGACCTCTCTTCAGTCTTCTTCCTTCTGATTTTGCAACATAGCTCACGATGAAGAATCATTCAGCTGCCAGCCACTACAGCTGTGCTCCCAGTACTGACTAAGGAAATCTCATTCTACATGCTAAAAAGCAGTGTTTTCCAAGGACAGCTCTAGCATGTGGGGAAAAGAAACTGGATTATTAATTACTCCATTTTTGCTCCTCATATCAACATTGGGTCATAGGACCATTTGGATAAAGCTGATGTGCAACAAAGCTGCCACAATCACCTGGAATCAGAGAATATTCCGGACATCATATTTCCATGCCTTGTAGAGTTAATGTAAGGAAAACTCAAACTACTTTGTGGAAAGGGTTAGGAGAGGACAGGGGAAGAAGGAGGAGAAGAAGATTTGTAAGAATAAGAAAAAAATCTTAAACAATATTTTCCCCGACTCCTATTTTGAAGCAGAAAAAGAATATTATTAGTACATCACAAGTAGCAGGAGTTATTACTATATTATCCCTTATGAAATGCCACTATTTTTTAAACAATTCAGCAACTCTCTAGAACTCTAGCAAGATGGACATGTAATCAAGAAGAGCAAATTGAAATAAAGTACTGTGAGAGAGAAGTGCTGTACAGAGAAGAAAATGTTTCTATTTACTTTGCAATACGCAATGAAAATACAGAAAAATCCCAATGATCAGTAATTTCACAGTTGGGCAAATTCTCTTATCTTTGATATTATTTCTACACTCTCTTTAGCTTCTAAACCTCTGACTACTTACTTTTGCACAGAAATTTTAAAAAGCTGCTTTCCTTGAAAATGTAATTTAAGCAGGAAATATGCATCCTAAATTGAATCTCTTAGTTCTTTGCTAAAAAGGTAATATAACAGCAGAATAAATATAGATTTTGAAGATAGAAGACTAGAGTTGAGTCAAGCTATATGATCAAAGGCAAATCTTTTTAACTTTTCCTAGCTCCAACTTTTATATCTCTAATATAGGAATCATAAAACCTGTACTACCTCCCTCATAAGGCTGTCTTGTGGATCAGACATTTTAATTAACATGCTATATAAACGTCAGCTATCATAGATAAATCAGAGAGACAGTGTGGCAGAGGGGATACAGTAAGGAAACTTACCAATAATTCTTCTCAGACTCATTGGCTAGATCATCAACTTGGGGTGCCCCTCAAAGCTTTGTCTTCTACCAATGGCAACACAGTTTCTCAGTGATAATATTACCTCCCTGTGTTAATTAGAACTTTAATGGTTGTTAACACTGATGCCAGAACCTGACTTAAATTCTATTCATTGGGTATGCAATGGCAGCAACAATTTGTTTCTGATTTTTTGATGATTATGCTTTTGAACTTCAATTATCATTTCTATGTTAATTATTTTTAGATCCAGGGATGCCTGTGGCATTGAGAGGTTAGTTGTCCAGAGTCACAGATCCAGTAGGTATTAAAAGTCAGGACTTTTATTCAGACTTTCCTGATTCTAAGGTCAATTATCTACCTACCACTCCACACATTGGACATTGAAGGCCCTTCATAATATGGTCGCAGCTCATATTTCCAAACTAATTTCATATTATTCAGCTTATTCACTCAGGGCTCCAACCAAAGTAGCTTTTTGCTGTGTACACATGACATTATCTCTTCTGTCCCTGTGTCTTTTCAGAGATTTTTTTCTGTACCCGTAATGTACTACCTCCTCAACATTGCCTTTTGGAAATGCTACCTGCCTTCAAGGATCAGAGGAGGTGCCTACTCTTCCATGAGGCCTCCTTTCTTGATTTTTCACAGTTGGCAATGACTTCTCTCTGAAATTAAAATTACTTTGTTTTTACTTTGTGTATATAGATATAATTCTATAATACACATATATCTGTGTATTCTTTACCACAAATACAACAGCTTACACTGAGAGCTGAGAACTTCTCAATTCTTTCTTTGTATCTCCAACCCTTAGCACAGTGCCTCGAAGTACTTAATAAATGTTTATTGATTCTGACTCCTTTAGGGTACCAACTTTGTTTTTTAATGCTTGTTGATAAATGAGAAGAACTGTAAGTCACTGAAACTCTCAGTGCCCCTGGACAACTCCCCAGTAATCTAATTTACTGAGAGTTCCCATTCTGCATCATAAAGGGAGTTTCCATAGTTAGGAGTCCCCCTTGCCAACAAATGCAAACATCAGCCTCTTGTCCCTGACAAATGATTATAATTCAAGCTCGACTAACTTATTAACCATGTGTCTGTGGGCGTATTACTACTCTTGGCTTCAATTACATCATCTATAAATAAGGCCCTTTGAGCTTCAAATCTGCGATAACAAGAACTGACATTACATAATGCTTTAAAGTTTGCAGAACACTTTCCTTATTTTAAATTTTTATTGATATTTTGTATCATCTATATCTTCCCATATATTTATCTCCCCTCTCAAAAAGTGATTCTTTGTAACAAAGAATTTTTTTAAAGAAAATAGGAAAAATAACTGCAAATCAATGAACAAAACTAATCAATACATTCACTAAATCTAAAGTACGCAGCATTTCTCATCTATAGTCCCCCACCTCTGTAGAAGAGGGAGAGAGATATAATTTTGTATTTCTTCTTTGGAGTCAAAATTAATCATTATAATTTTACATCAAAAAATTTAGGTTTTTTAATAGTTATTCTTTTGTTCATCATGTATATTATTTCCCTGGTTCTGCTTACTTCACTTTGCATACATTTGTCTAAGTCTTTTCTGTGTTCATCAGCCTTCCTAAATCGATTACCTTCAACATGTTTCATGCCACAGTAAAACTCTATTACATACATGTAAATCAATACAAAACACTTTTCAGATATTTAAGCCTCATTTAAGCCAGTGAGATAGCTACTATAGGAAGTATTATTTCCCACTGTTCAGTCACACAGAATGACTGAATCTTAGATATTACATAATAACATTTAATACGAATAAATTACCGAACTCATATAGGCAACATAAACTTTTTTTGTTTTGAAGATCAGCATAGAACATAAGTATGACCAATATTTTTGAATATATAAGTGGCAATCAAATCTTAACATAGCTTCAACATGTATTTTTACAAACAACCTACTACTAGCACCTATGAAACTTGGCCCAGCAAGTTGGCAACAAGTTAATTGGGCCTTTCTTTGCTTCTTAGTTGAATACTGCTCAGACATGAACAAAAGGACTTTTGTTTCTGGCTCCAGGTGGAATGAGACAAACAGATATATTTGTTTGCCAACTTTGCTCTTCAGTCAAACATTTTATAAGAGAAGCAACTTTATAATTATTCATTTCAAATTCTCAGTCTAAATATACAATCATCTCCTACACGTGAGAAATAAACTGTTACTGTCAATGACAAACTCTGTACATATCTAAACTCAGATTTTTTTTTCTTTTGTCTGAATTAAAGTCTTACCCTCCATTAAAGTCCTACCCTTATGCCTTACTGTAGTATAATAGAGGTAGAGTTTGGTATGGATAGAACACTGGGCCTAGAGTCAGAAAGCCCTGAGTTCAATCCAACCTTAGATAATTACTAGCTTTGTGACTCTGTGCAAGCACTTAACCTCTGTTTGCCTCGAGAGATTCATCACCAAAAGGTTAATCACTAAAATTTTTTATATCCAAAATAACTCACACAGACCCATATGGCTAAGAAAGGTGGCAATCTATGCCAATCTAAGGGAGTATTCATAATGATCTTTGATATATTCGATTATTATAGTTACTTATATGTGCATATTATCCTGCTGCTAGAAAATAAACTACAGGAATACCTCATTTTATTGTGCTTCGCTTTATTGCACTTCACAGATATTTAGGTTTGTTTTGTTTTGTTTTTTAAACAAATTGAAGGGTTGTAGTAACCCTGGGTTGAATACATGTATCAGCACCATTTTTCCAGCTGCGTGAATTTACATTGTGTTTCTATGTCACATTTTTGATAATTCTTGCAACATTTCAAACTTTTCATTATTATTACATCTGTTATCATGATCTTTGATGTTACTTGAAAATATTGCTATTTCATTTTTTAATCTTTGCTTTCTAACATCTTGCTTTGTACATCACACGTACCTAATACATGTTTTCTGAATTGCTAAAATACATATTGGGTAGCTAGATGATGTAGTGGATACCATGCTAGAAAGGACATAAGGGAAACCTAAACTCAAATCCTACCCCGTGTACTCCTGAGCTATGAGAGCCTGGACATGTCACTCTAGCCTGTTTCCTAATCTACAAAATGGGTACAACAATGGCACTTGCCTCACAGGGTTATTGTGACGACCAAATGAGATTATATGTGTAAAATGTTTCGCAAATCTTAAAATGATGTATAAATGCTTTATATAGGATCTTTTCCAATTTTTTTTGCCTTGCTTATAATGGAAATGGATGATATAAACATGGCATAGCAGAAGAAGTATTAGGTTTGGATTCAAAGGAGCTTGGCTCATGTTGTATCTCTGTGTGACATTTCACCTCTCTACACCAGAGTTTCCTAATCTCTAAAATGAGATCCATCATTTCAAAACCCCTCAAAGACTTGTCATGAGTAAAGTCCATTTGTAAACCTTCAAGTACTATCATTAAAGTGAATTATTATTATCCTATTTGGGAAAAATATTCTTTAAATTATGTATTTAAAGAAAGTACTCAGACTTTTAGCAACAAAGGATGGCACACTACTTGATAAGAGTTGGAACAAATTATTTTTGAAGTCTCTTCCAACAATGAGATTCTGTGAATCCAGGGTCACATGATATGATGAAGAGACATGACCAATAGAGTTGACCAATGGTTATATAGATAAGGATAGCAAGGATGAATTATAGTTTGCATTACTCCCTCTCCTCTTCATTTCTCTTTCATTTTCCCTCTTATTGCCCTTGTGTCCCATTCCTTTTGCCTGATCTTGTTCAAGCCCATTCCCAATTTTATATCCTTGTTTTTTAGGTATCCTTTTTAGCAGCATAAATTTAAATAAAAATAGTATTAATACTTAACCCACCTGTACTTAAAGAATAACTTCAACAAATCTGAAAATAAAATGTCACAAACAGTTCACTGGATTCATATTAAAGTATATATCATATGTCAAATAATAAAATATGTTAAAACATCTCTCATAAGTTCAAATAACCAAAAGCAAAAAAAATTATAATGGTAACCAAGAAGTCAGAATGGGTTTGAGTATTAGTGGTGTATTTCAAAGACATTTCTACAAAATTTATTAAATAAATATCTACCACAAAAAAAACTTAGACACACACATAAATACAAAAATTAGCAAGCCAAAAGAAATCATATTTTTAGAATTCTTGATTCTTTGGAAATGAATAATTTCTTACTTTTTTAGTGACAGCATTACATTATTTCCAATTTTCTCTTTTTTAAAGCCATAAAACATTTAATTAAAAGAGAATTTGGATGTGTTATCATTTGCATTTCACCAATGAGTAGCTATAATTATATAAAAAACTTTCAAAGGGATCCCTCGCATTCCCATACAAAAATGAGTGCTTCTGGATATACCTGCTGTTTTCCTTTTAAAAGCCTACACTTATAAAAGGAAGAAGCCAGGAAAGGCTCTAACTGTATTTGATTAGTTTCAGGCCTTCATTTTTAGCGAGTCATCACCCTTTTAACAGCAGATGATGCCCCCTACTTCGAATCAATGTGAGTGGACCAGTTCACAAATGGGCTGGATTAATGATGAAAAATGTGTAGTCAGCCTGGAAGCCCTTGGACATTTATCACCCAATGGGTCTGCCAATTGGTGGTCTGTCCCCTGATTCAACAGGACAATACTTTCTCTGCCTTAAAGAGAAAGTGTTCTTTTTAAGATTAATTTAGTGAAGCCTAGTAGATGAAGACACGTATAAGATGTTCTTACTAAAGATATAGGTCCTATATATTTTAATACCTAGTATAACAAGCACCTTTCCCTAATTTTTAGAATAGCATAACACGTGAAATTATATAAAATATACTAGAAATATATAAATGTAATATTGGATTCAAAATGTTTAATTTGTGAACTCTACCCCTGTAAAGCAGAGAAAACATCTGAAAGGTTATGATTACTCAACAATTATCTTTAAATGTTGAAAGTTAACATTTAAATTAATAAGTTAAATAACAACAAAATTTTCTAAAAATTTAAACAAACTTTTATTATTGTGTTTCATTTCCTTTTCTTAATTTTATTTCATATAGTAGACTTTTTAAAAAGTTTAAGATAGAAAATATTGAATAGTGAGGATTTAAAAGGAGGCATCCTCTTAAAAAATCAAACTCATTAAAGTTTTACAAGCTGTTGCGTTATTTTAACTATTTGGCTAAAATACGACAAATGTGTAACCTTATAGTATATTTACAAATAGAGTTATTTCAACTTTCCGAAGTTAACTTTCTCAACCTTCTTTCGGAGAATCATGCTTAGAATACAAAAAAAACAAGTAAAAGTGTCAAATAAAGATGTCATAATATATTAGGAGTACAGACATATTTTTGAGAGGAGGATCCATATCTGAATTTCTCATTAACGTATCCTACATCAATGGGCAATGTATCTGTAAATTGTAATTTCATATAATTGCCCAAGGCACTAAAAGGTAGGATGAATTGCCTAAAATCATATAACTAGTATATCACAGACAATCAGTAAGTATTTATTAAGTAATTAGTATGTACCAGGCACTGTGTTAAGCACCAAGGATACAAAAAGAGGTAAAAGATAGCATCTACAGTCAAAGAGCTTACAATTTACCAGGAGAAATTACCTGCAAACAAATATATACAAAGCAAGCTATATAAAGGACAAATAAAAGATAATTAATAGAGAGAAGGCATTAGAATTACAAGGAGTTAGGGAAAGCTTCCTGCAGCAGGTGGGATTTTAGTTTGAATTTAAAGGAAACCATAGAAGTCAGTACTAATGAGTGAAGTAGAACTTGAAGACAACTCTGTCAGATTCCAAGGTCTGCTCTCTGACCAAAATACCATGCTGTCTCTTAGTAAGGTAAGTTGTTTTGTTTTGTTTTGTTTTTCCCCAAATACTTTCAAAGATTTCTGGAGTCCCTCTCTATCATCCCATTCAATCCACTCCAACCCTTTCATTTCCTAATGGTCATGAACTATTTCCTTCTAAACCTCCTATTCTGTGGGACACCTCAATGCATCCTAAGGATTTCTGGATCTTGCCATCTGCATTTTGATAGAACCTACTATCAGAATCTCAAAGCACTGCAATCTACTTTTTTAGTTAAAGCTGCCTATACTTTGTCTTTCTCAATTTGAATGTGAATTCCAAGAGAACAAGATCTGGCTTCTTTTTCCATTTGTGTTCTCAAACCTTAACAGAGTATGTGGCACATAGTGAGCACTTAATAAATTTTCATTTATTGGTCACTGTGGTGACTAAAAGAGCACAGAGAAGCCCAGGCCTAGGAAAGTGACAAGAAAAAATGAGAAGAGGAAGCACAATCTATAATAAGATGAAGCTTGGGTTTTATATTATTTTGAAAAAGGAGAAACTTGAAGACTAAGTTCAGAAAAGTTCCCAAGTTCCAGCTCATGTTGATGTTCTACCTAGTGTCAATCACTGCTGTAGAAATGTCTTATTTTTAAAGAAAATATCTGATTCCAAGCCTTGCATGTTATTATCTTCTTTTGTTCATATCATGGATTTCAAAAAAGCCCTTGTATTCTCCCACTATTAATTCCTTCTTATTTTCTTCTATTTTTGACGTGCTCGTTAAAAAAAAAAAAAAAACAAAAACAAAAAACTCCAGGAAACAGAATGCCTAAATAACCCCATCTTAGAAAAAGACATTGAACAAGCCATTAATGAACTCCCTAGGAAAAAAAAAACCCAGGGCCAGAAGGGTAAACAAGTGAATTCTATCAAACATTTAAAGAATAATTAATTCCAATACTCTATAAACTACATAAGAAAGTGGGCAAAAAAGGGGTCTGATCAAACTCCCTTTATGACACACATATAGTGCTGATACCTAAACCAGGAAGAGCTAAAACAGAGAAAGAAAATTACAGATCAATTCCCCTACTGAGTATCGATGCACAAATTTTACACAAAATATGACCAAGACAATTACAGAATTGTAATACACTATAATCAGGTTTGATTTATACCAGGAATGCAAGGTTGGTTCAATATTAGGAAAACTATCAGAATAACTGACCACATCAATAATAAAACCAATATAAGTCATATGATTATCCAGATAAATGCTGGAAAAGCTTTTGACAAAATACAGCAACCATTCTTATTAAAAACACTAGAGAGCGTAAGAATAAAAGGATCATTCCTTAAACTAATAAGCAATATCTATCTAAAACCATCAGCAAACACAATATGTAATGGGAATAAATTAGAAACCTTTCCAATAAGATCAGGGGTGAAGCAAGGATGCCCATTATCACCACTATTATTTAATAAAGTACTCGAAATGTTAGGTATAGAAAATCGGAGAAGAAAAAGAAGTCGAAGGAATTAGAATAGGCAGTGAGGAAACAAAACTATCACTCTTTGAAGATGATATGATGGTACACTTAGAGAACCCTCGAGAATCAACGAAAAATATTTGAAATAATTAACACCTTTAGCAAAGTTGCAGGATACAAAATAAACCCACATATATCATCAGCATTTCTTTATATGACCAATAAAGTCCAGGAGCAAGAGACAGAAAGAGAAATTCTATTTAAAATAACTGTAAACAATATAAAATATGGGGCACCTAGGTGGCGCAGTGGATAGAGCACCAGCCCTGAAGTCAGGAGGACCTGAGTTCAAATCTGACCTCAGACCAAACACTTGACATGCACTAGCTGTGTGACGTTGGGCAAGTCACTTAACCCTGATTGCCTTGCAAAAAAAAACAAAAACAAAAAACAATATAAAATACTTAGGAGTCTACCTGCCAAGAGAAACCCAGAAACAATATGAACACAATTACAAAATACTTGTCACAAAATAAAGTCATATCTAAACAACTGGAAAAATATCAATTGCTCAAGGGTTAGGCCAAGCCAATATAATAAAAATGACATTTCTGCCTAAATTATTTTACTTATTCAGTGCCATACCAAACAAATTATCGAAACAATATTTAATAGAGCTAGAGAAAATAGCAACAAAATTAATCTGGAAGAACAAAAGGTCTAGAATATCAATGGAATTAATGAAAACAATACAAAGGAAGGTGGCCTAGCAATACCAGATCTCAAAGTATATTATAAAGCAGTAATCATCAAAACTATAGGGTACTGGCTAAGAAATAGAGTGATGGATTGGTGGAATAGATTAGGTATACAAGACACAGTAGTTAGTGGCCATAGTAACCTGGTGTTTGATAAACCCAAAGACCCCAGATTTTGGGATAAGAACTCATTATTGGACAAAAACTGCTCTGAAAACTGGAAAACAATTGGGCACAAACTAGGTATATGCCTACATGTCACACTGTGTACTAAGATAAGATCAAAATGGGTGCATGATTTAGACATAATGGGTGACACCATAAGCAAATTAGAAGAGCAAGGAATAGTCCACCTGCCAGATCTATGAGGAAGGAAGGAATTCATGACCAAACAAGAGATTGAAAGCATTATAAAATATAAAATAGATAATTCTGATAATATTAAAATAAAAAAGCTTTTGTACAAACAAAACCAATGCAACCAAGATTAGAAGGAAAGCAGTAAGCTGGGAAACAATCTTTAAAGCAAGTATCTCTGATAAAGGCCTCCCTTGTCAAATATATAGAGAACTCAGTCAACTGTATAATAATATAACCCATTCCCCAATTGAAAAAAAAATGATCAAAGGACATGAACAGGCAGTTTTCAGATAAAGAAACCAAAGCCATCTATAGGCATATGAAGAAGTGCTCTAAACCACTTTTGATTAAAGAAATGCAAATTAAAACAACTCTAAGGAACCACTTCACATCTATCAGATTGGCTAAAATGACAAAAAAGGAAACTAATAAATGTTGGAGAGGAAGTGGGAAAATTGGGACAATGATGTATTGCTGGTGGAGTTGTGAACTGATCCAAACATTTTGTAGAGCAATTTGGAACTATGTCCAAAGGGCAACCAAACTGTGCATACCCTTTGTTCCAATAATGCCACTACTAGGTCTACATCCTCTTTAAAATTTGAATTGTGATGTAACAGCTATTTACTGCCTTCAAGCTAAATTCTAAGCAGAACTGATGCTTCAAAGAATCAAAGAATTTCAGGCTTGGTACTGTCCAACCCAAACTTTCAACAAAAATCCTCTCTACAGTAATAGTTGAACCAACCTTTGCTTGAAGATCTCTACCACATCTAAAAGCAATTCATTCCACCATTATATAGTTCTAATGGTTGGGAAAATTTTTAAGCCTAAATTTGCCTCTTTCCAACTTTCATGCCTTTGTTCCTACTTTTGTCATCATGATCTATTCCTTACCAATTTCAGCAACTAAGCCCATGGCAGAATCAACAGGGAAGACATTAATTTGTCTATCCAATCATTTTGTTCTCATAAAAACACAATGACTCCCGGGGCTTCAACACCCATAAGATCTATTTCAAGGTCATATAGACATTGCTACACCTAGACAGAGATCTTTTAAGTTCTCCCACATTTTTAAGTGAGGTTTTTCATGAGACCAAGTGGAACAAATCTAATTTCTCTTTCACATGACAATTCTTACAAAACTTGAAAAAATGACAAACTTTCTCTCCCCTAAGTCTTCTTTCCTTTAAGATATACATCCCCCAGGTCCTTCAGCAAATTCATATGGTGTGAAGTCAAGTTCATTCACCTCCTCTTCTGCTTAGGTATGTTATTACTCACCTGTTCTATGATAAAAAGGGAAATTTTTATAATCAAGATTAGGTAAACCTGCAAGAAGACTTTTCTTTATTTATGTGGGAAATGTCACATAATCATTTTAACCTTGATTCTTGTTTCAAATAATTAGCCTTCATCTATTATGGTGTCAGGGTTGGCAGAAAACCATAAATAGTTGTCTTTTCAATTAAACCAAGGCTGACCATTATAACAAATTAAAGATCTTCCTATTTAGTAAGAGTTCTCCAGATGTATGAATAGTCTATTAAATTTTAGTAAGAGTTCATCAGATGTGTAGATAAAACCTTCATATAGCAGAGAATGATGAGGAACCTCATGTGGGCAGAGATCAAGTGCTTTCATCACCCTATCATACCAACACCACTTATAAGAAAAATTCTTGGGCCTGGTAGTGATCATGCTAGTTTAAGACTATAGATCATAATGATATCAATATTTCATTGAATGATAAAAAATTCAATCCACAATTTTTGAAGAGTACCTACTGCACTAAGATATGCACACAATAAAATAAATATTTATTGAGCATCTATTGTAGGTGATACAGTATAAGGAACTACATAGTAAGATAGTTTTGGAGTTTAGACAAAATAAGGTCTTCATCCTCAAATAGGATTAATATGAATGAAAAGTATATTAGAAACTCATAAAACTGCTACGTAAGGTTTGAGGCATCAAGTAATTTTCAAAAGAGGGTGGAGGAGGAGGAGGCAGGATCATGAACAAGCTTTGTGGAAGTGGTAACATTTGAACTTGATTTTAAAAGACAGGAAGCAATTCAAGAGGCAAAGAGAGGTATGGATGAAATCCCAGGTTTAGGAAACAACCAGGACTTCACTCAAAAAAAAACAAAAGAAAGCAACTGAAGATTTTGAAGAAGACAGACATAAACAGATCTATACATCTGATAGTGTTATGACCGGAGGAGAGGCAAAAAGACACTAGACCAGGCAACTGTTAGGTAGAACTTGTAGTAGGATTATGACATCTGACCTAGAAAGAAAGGAACATATACAAGATTATATGAATGCAATCAAGAGAAACTAGTAACTAGCATGACTATATCTGAATGCATGTTGACATATAAAAATATATTTTTAAAGTGTTTTTAATTCTAAACTTCACACATTGGATAATTAATTTTCTAAAGAATACTAAGTTGGTTATTTTTGGAATGCAGAGTTCATTCATTATCATTACAGTGTTTTGATACTGTGGTTCATTTAGCAAAGGATATCTTAAAAGAATAATCTATTAATTTTCTGGTCATGGTTCCTATCATGTTACATTTAAAGAAAAATTTTATTTATAATATGCATCACACTAATTAAAGCATTTTTACAAGTCTTGACATGTCAATGTGAAAAATATATAGCTATACAATAAAACTTCATTGTAAGGTTCTCAAATATACTAAGATGCATTTTGTGTTTGTCTAAAAGGTTTAGTAATGAAACTCAAGGGACTTGTTTATACACAGTGTTTTCCCAGCATGAGAACCAATATTGGTCAGTGCTATGGCCCTGAGAGGCCTTTCGCACTAAATGGAACAACATCAGCTTTGTTCTTTAAATCTAATTAACAAACAAATCATAAATTTTAGTCTTTGCTTAATTAGATTAGAATGTCAACAACATGTGTGAAAAGCCACTCCTTTAGATTATACTAGGTAAAAAGGAAATATCAAAGGCAAAATGATAAAAACCAAGGACAAGATGGTACACTGGTTTCATACATTATCCTTTTATCCCTAAAGACCAAGGTTCATATCTGTGTTTGGTCATGATTTTAAAGGGTTTGAGGATATAGCTGAATCTCAAATGGATGTTTAACCACACCACAAAGTCCCAGAATAATTAAGAGTTTCTGCTCAATTTGTGAGTCTCAATTATAATATCAGGTGGGATAACAAGTGAAAATTAAGGTCCTTCCTTGAGCTACAAGTAAACATGTTATAGAATTCTCATTTTCATTGGTGCTCTCTGACATATAATTCAATATTATGAAGGTTTATTATTTTCCTCATTATAGGGAAGAGACAATTAAAAATTCAAATTAAAGACTTATTTCTGTCACTAAAACTGAATTTCTCTATCATCTTTATCACTGCATGATGTATAGACACTATAGGGTTGTGCTAGTAAGTTCCCTTTCCTCTAAAATACAGGGGAAAAGCACAGAAGAAATGTGTTTCTGTGCAAACTGTTTTGTAGTCAAATTAATGTACAAGTGCTTTATTTCAAAAGAAATTACTTTGTTTTACAAACTCTCCCCCCAAAAAAGTCTGTTTTCTTCAGAATCAGCATGTTTTGGGGCAAGCTTTTTTGGGCCAGTGTTAAAAGAAAAATAGAACTATTTTAGGACAAAACCAAATGTGGTTTGGATCAAGTTAACTCTTAAAATTAAATAGAGCAAGAATGTAAATTTAATGTTCCCAACTTGCAACCCTGCAATATTTTTCAAAAATTTAAAAATTCAATATATATCCTGGAAATTTCCCTCTACTTTTACACTCAAATTACACATGCAAATTTCCTCCAATCACAGGTACAGATTATTGATTACAGTACTCTACTATTTAAAGACTTCCAACAAAGGGATGAATTACTATTCCGATCTTCTCATTCACTTCCTCTCTGCTAGATGTGTTTTGATAATTAAAATCTAACCATTTTTTATTCTTCTAAGAAGTAGCCTTTTTCAATAAGAAAAAGTACCATGATCCTAATGGGAATGGGAGGTTATTTCATGTATCAGAGATAACATGAAAGGAATTGTGGAAACAGAAGTGAGCAAAGCAAATGATTGGTACAGTGGGATCACATCATACATGCTCTCAGCATACATAAACTGAAAGAAGGAAGGAAGAGAGGAAGAGAGGTAAGGAGGGGGAGAGAAGAAGCATGGGAAAAGATTGTGAGAGAGAGAGAGAGAGAGAGAGAGAGAGAGAGACATTTAAATAGTTCCAGCAATATGCTCAATGACTGTACACCAAAGTGAATGTGAAATGTGAGGCATAAATACGATGTTCCTTCACTGAGTCTTTATTTTCACCTTTCATCATACTGTGAACTATGATATATGTGATTCTAAAATCTCCATCTAATCATTATGCTTAGGCTGGTAAAGCTCATGAGAAGGAAGGCCTTCACTGGCCTTTCCAGCATTCTCATTCATCTGGAAAGCCCCTGATGTATTTGCTTTGACTTCCTTATGTCTTCTTTTGCAACATAATGAAGTAATAAGAATAAATAGATCACTTTCACACTTTTGTGTGTTTTGGGTTCAGGAAATTTTTTTGAGCTAGGTAAGAGAAATAAGCAAAGAAAATAGTCTATAAAAATGTCAAGTAGAGAGAGATGATATTGTTCTATTAATCAGAACTAAAGCAGCATTTAAGAGAAGCCACAAGATGAAAAAGAAAAAAATGCAATGACTCAGATCAATCTGATTTAATTCAATTTAACATAAAAGTAGTACCTGCTAGTATGGCAAAAACTTACGCAAAGGTAAAATTATAAAAACCCAAAACATTTGGCTTTAGATCAAACACTGGAGCTACAATCTAGCACTCATTCTGATATAAAATCTTGTTTGGTTTATGTATGCTTTTTCTTCTATAATATAGCATAAATAGAAAGATAATAGTGAAATAATTGGTTTGCCTTTTCTATTTATAATCCTCTTTAATTCAAATTTCTACTTAATGAAATACTTTCTTCCATGTATAAAGCAATAGGTGTTCAAAAACAAAGACAAAAATTGTCTCTGCCCTCAAAAAGCTCATTTTCTATTGAGAAAATATCCCATGTATACAAATAATTACATACAAATTAATTTCAAGAGGGCCAATAATTGAAGCTTAGGAAAAGCTGCACACATTAGTGTGCAGTGACACAATAACTCACACTTGTATTGCACTTAAATTTTTGAAGAGTTTTATACATTATCTCATTTGAGACTTGTAACAATCCTCTGAGATAGGTGCTAAAGGCAGTATCACCATTGCCCAAATGAGAAAACAGGTTCAGAAAGCATGTGTTTACACATACTTACATGGAGTGTCAGAGGCATAAACTGAAGCTATCTTGAGTCCAAGCCAGTGATCTAACCACTATGTTATCATTGAATTTCACAAACTTATTTTGTCATTACAACTATTAAATATATATGCAAATATGTGTGTATGTATGTATGTATATGTATATGTGTGTGCGCGTGTGTCCTTTTGCTCTCAAATAGGAACAAAACAAGCTCATGGAACAGATTTTGCCTCAATGTAAGTAAAAAAAAAAATTGAAAAAGATATTGCTCACTCAAAAGGCAATGGGCTAGTTGGGGTCATCATTACTAAAGGTCTACAAACATAGGGCCAAGTGGCTACAATTTAGTTATACTGTAAAAGCGATTACTGATTAAGTAGGTGATCTATCTCTGAGGCCTCTTTCTAGCTCTGAAATTCAGTGATTCTGTGAGTGTTGAATAAACAAATAAAAAATCCTCTCTGCTCAATTTCTTGCCCATATATCTTTTGCCCATCAACACAAATAAATAAGACATTAGTTGTATATGAAAATAATAATAGAAACTCATCTTTGCACAGCATTTTTATTCTTTAAAAATTTTTATGCATTTTAAACTCAAATACAAAATGAGAAAAAGAAAAAAAAGAACATTTCCACGTATATAGCAGAACATAAAGACAGGATTGAATATAAACCCTGAATTTCAATTTCATACTGTTTAATCTTTTTTAAACTATGTAATAAATACTACACATACTAAACATTGTTTTCAAAGCTACTCAGCTTTTCTATGCTTCCTTCTATATTTTCTTTTATTCTCTGCTCTGCACCTTTTTTTCTCCCTCCCTCCCCACTCCATGCTAGAGAAGGCTACAATTAAACATGTATATATATGAACATATACACATTATGATCACGTATACATACATATGTGTATACACACACACCGTACTAGACATACTTCTGTTTATGAGTGCTTTCTCTGAAAGAGGATAGGATCTTCCTTCATATGGCCAAGATTCCCATGTTTTTGTAAAATCAACCAGCTCCAACTGCATTCTGAGAAGATAGGCAGAGTAGATCAGAAATCCCCAGGCTCTTATTCCCTCCACAAACAGAAAGAAAATCTCCATGAAATTAACATAGAGTAGCAAAAACAAAGGGGTAAAGTAGTTGAACTCCTAAGACCACTTGAAAGGACCTCAGAAAGGACCTCAGGACCTCCAGGAGCTGAGATTTGGCCAAAGTGAAGTGTAGACACCTCCAGACTGACTCCACTGAATCAACAAACAAGTAGGCCCTATGGGAACTAGGCTTCAAGAAATTTCACCTCAGAGTGGGAAAGACTGAAGGACCCCTTCTGTTCCCTGAAGCCAGGCCTAGCAGTACTGAGGGCTGTGGGTGAGGAGGAGCAAGCATAAGCCCAGGGGGTACTGCAGGGAGCAAGAATATTTTCAGGACAGTATAGCTGGGGCCCTAACTGTGGCTCAAGAGAGGAGAGGAGTCCCTGAGGTTGAGTCCCTGGAGAGAATTCAGAAAACAACAATAAAGAAAATCTGAAGCCCAGGGCAACATTACCCACAACTTGGGATTAAAACTTTAATAGTATCAATATTAATGCTAATAATAATAATAATTATTATTATTATTATTATTATAATCCTCTAAAAATAAAATACAACAAAATAAAAATAAAAATGAGTAGGCAAAGGAAAAAGAACCCAATGATGGATAACTACTTTGGTGTTAAAGAAGATCTGGGTTCCTATTCTGAGGAAGATAGTGAGTTTAAAAAAAAAAATCCACTCTTCCCCTAAAGAGTAACATCAAATGGTCACAAGCCTAAAAAGAGTTCTTGGAAGGACTTAAAAAGAAATTTTAAAATCAAATATGAGAGATCAAGGAAAAAATAGGCAAAATATAAAAGAATCCAAGAAACTTATGAAAAGAAAGTTAAATTATTGGAAGAAAAGATATAAAATTTTAAGGAAGAAAATAACTCCTTAAAAATTAGAATTAGATAGAAATCTATCCTGCCCTACAGGAAAATATAAGGGGAAGGGCGTAAGAGAAGGCGGGATGATAGAAGGGAAGGCAGATTAGGGGAAAGGGTACTCAGAATGCACACCATCTTGGGTTGGGGGAATGAGAGAGATGGGGAGAAAATTTGGAACTCAAAATGTTGTGGAAGTGAATATTAAAAAATTAAAAATTAAAAAAATAATAAATGTTTAATATAAAAAAGAAAATTAGAATTGGGTAAATGGAATCAAATGACAGTATAAGAAATCAAGAAATAATAAAACTAGAAAAGAAAGAGAATCTGAAACATCTCATTAGAAAAACAACTGATCTGGAGAACAGATCAAGAAAAGGCAACAGAAGAATAGTCTAATTACCTGAAAGTTATGATTTTAAAAAAAGAATCTGGATACAATATTACAAGAAATTATTAGGGAAATTGTTCTGAAGTTTTAAAACAAGAGAGTAAAATAGAAATAGAAAAAAAAATCTACTGTTCACCACCTGAAAGAGATCCCAGGAAGAAAACTTCCAGAAATATCATAGCCAAGTTTCAAAATTCCCAGGTAAAGGAGAAAATATTGCAAGTAACAAGAAAAATAATTAAATACTGTAGACAAAAGTCAGGATTTCTCAACATCTGGCAGCTTCTATACTGAAAGATCATAGGTCTTACATTATATGTTGAAGAGCAAAGTAGGGTGGCATCTAAAAATAACTTATTCAGGGGCAGCAAGGTGGCACTGTGGATAGAGCACTGACCTTGGAGTCAGGAGGATCTGAGTTCAAATATGGCCTCAGACACTTGAAACTTACTAATTGTGTGATCCTAGGTAAGTCACTTAACCCCATTGCCTAGCCCTCTCCCCCTAAAAAAAGAATAACTTATTCAGCAAAATGGAATATAATCCAGAATGGGGAAAAATGGACATTGAATGAACTGATTTTCAGGTATTATAACAAAAAGAAGAGAACTCAATGGAAAATTTGTTGTGAAAACTACAGAAGAAATATAAGGAAATCATTAAAGACTAATTATAATGTACTTATTAAAGTAAAACTGTTTACTTATGATATATGAAAATTTTTGTCAGTATTTAATTGGAAAAATATTGAAATAATTCCAATTGGAAAATTCCAATAAATAATTGGAAAAATATTAATTGTTCATTGGTAGGTAGAGCCAATATAATAAAAATGACAATTTTACCCAAACGAATTCATATTTTAATGTCATCCCAACTAAATTTTAAAAAATTTATTGAATTACAAAAAATAACAAAATTCATTTGGAAAAGCAAAAAGTCAAGAATATCAAAGGAAATAATAAAAAAAGTAGGTTTAGCAGTACCAAATCTTAAACTATACCATAAGTCAATAATTATCAAAACTACCTAGTACTGGCTAAGAAATAAAAAGACAGATCAATGGAATAGAGTAGACATTAAATTTACAGCAGCAAATAAACATAATCTTGTATTTGACAAGACACAAGACTTAAGATTTTGGAATAAGAATTCATTATTTGATAAAATTGGTGGGAAAGCTGGAAAGCAGTATGGCAGAAACTAAGCATAGAACAATTATCTTTTTTTTTTTTTGGCTAGGCAATGGGGTTAAGTGACTTGCCCAGGGTCACACAGCTACTAAGTGTTATGTGTCTGAGGCCAGACTTGAACTCAGGTCCTCCTGAATCCAGGGCCAGTGCTCCATCCACTGCACCACCGAGCTGCCCCACATAGAACAATATCTTAAACCATTTACCAAGATAAGGTCAAAATGGATATATGACATAGATATAAAGAGAGATTTTATAAGAAAATCAGAAGAACGTGGAACATATTCCTTATCAGATTTATGGATAGGCAAACAACTTATGAATGGACAAGAGATAGAGAACAAAGGTCAGTATAAAATGGATAATTTTGATTACAATAAATTAAAAAAGTTTTGTGCAAACAGAACAAATATATCTAAGATTAGAATGAAAGAAGAAAATGGGGGAAAACTTATAGATGGTTTCTCAGCTAAAAGTCTCATATCTAAAATATATAAAGAACTTCATCAAATCTGTAAGAATGCAACTCATTCCCCAATTGATAAATGGTCAAATCATATGAATAGACAGTTTTCCAAGGAAAAAATCAAAACAATTTATAGTCATATGAAAAAATGCTCCATATCATTACTGATTAGAGAAATGCAAATTAAAACAACCTTGAGATATTATTTTACACTTATCAGATTGGCTAAAATGATAGAAGGGGAAAGTGACAAATGTTGGAAGGGATCTGGAAAAATTGAAACACTAAGTCATTTTTGGTAGAATTGTGAATTGATCCAACCATTTTGGAGAGTAATCTAGAATTATGCTCAAAGAGATATTAAACTACCTATACCTTTGGTACAGCAATACCACTACTAGGTCTATTTCCAAAGATAATTAGGGGAAAAGGAATAGAATTTGTATGTTCTAAAATGTTTATAGCAAAAAAACTGAAAACTGCAAGGATACCTATCAACTGAGGAATGTCTGAACAAGTTGTGATGGAATACTACTGTGTTATAAGAAATGATGAGCTCGATAATTTTTAGAAAAACATGGAAAGACTTGTCAAAATAATAAAGAATGAAATAAACAGAACCAAGAGAACATTGTTTATAATAACAGCAATAGTTTTAAGATTGACTTTGAGTAAGTCATTTTGACTATTATAAAAATTCAAATTAACTATACCACATGTATTAAGAAAGAAGCTATCTACATCCAGAGAAAGAATTGATAAATAGAAGTATTTCTAGAATAATTTTATGTGTGTATATATATATATCGATAGATATATCTATATATCTATCTATATATCTATCTATATATATATCTACCTATTTGTGTTTAACGGTAGCCATCTCTATGGTGGGGGGGAGCGAGGGAAAAAAGAAATTTACACAACAATTTTGCTTTATATTTGAAAGGAATAGCATGTTGTGCATTGCAGATTTGCAGTTTCATGTAATCATCTTTTTATTATACTATGTTATAGAAATTCTTGTTTTATTCCATAAATTAAAAATTAAATAAATCAAAAAAATAAAATCATCATTCCTTATAGTGCAGTAGTATTCCATCACAGTCATATGTCAAAATTTATTTAGCCATTCCACAATTGAAGGGTATCTATCATTTTAACCAGTCTGATAGGTATAAGATCATATCTCAAAGTTGTTTTAATTTGCACTTAAACAGTATTTTAAAGATTACAAATTACATTTTTCACAATAAGCTTGTTCAGTAAATATGACAATAATCTTAATTCAAGATTTCTGAAAAGAAACACTGCTCTTTTAACTCTGATATCATCTTTGCAGTATCTTTACTTTCTTATTTAAAGGAAAATTATATTTTCAATAATTGACAATGAAAGAGGTACTGCTGATATCTATTTTTTTTGCCTTTTTGGTGAGACAATCAGGTTAAGTGACTTGCCCAGGGTCACACAGCTAGTAAGTGTCATGTGTCTGATGCCAGATTTGAACTCAGGTCCTCCTGACTCCAAGGCTGGAGCTCTATCCACTGAACCACCTAGCTGCTCCCAATATCTATTTTTGAAACCATCTTTAACCAAGTGTAACTATATTTTTTCATAAATGTTTCTTGCCAATAGTGTCTTCCACCTGCTCTCTAAGATGACTGTAGAACTTTCTTCAAATATTTCTACTGATTAAGGAATATTATATATGTGTATATATATATATATATATACACATATAGGCTTCTTATTTATTTAATATTCACCTAAAACTTTTTCATAGTTTCTTTTTTTAATCACAACATATCTTATTTATTTAATAGTCTAACCACAGTATAAAACAAAACAAAATGAAAACATAAGAGAGCAGAAATGTCCTCCTCTAAGTCTTTCCAATGGCCAAGATCAAAATCCAAAGCATTTTCAATTAAAACATGGTGCTTCCTTTCCAGACACTGCCTGCCAAGATCCTGTGTGTTTTAGAAAAATGTGATACTGCATGTCAGTTCTTTTTCTAAAAAGAATTATGATGGTTTTCCTGAAAAGAAAATAGGATTCATTTTTTATCTAAGATAACAGCATCATGTTAGGTTTTATTTACAGACCTCTTAAAGATATCATCCTTGTCTTCAGCAATTTCTGAGTGAATGAAGTACAGAGTAGCAATCAGTTCTTTGTTGTTGATAGTACCATGGGAAATACTGCCCATTCTGCCTTACATGTAGTGAAGTTTACTTACCTGAGTTCTATCAAAAAAAAATGGCCATAATGTTTTTCAGCATAGGTAGAACTTTCCTAAGACTGAAAAACTGATCTCTTAATATGATTTCAAATTTCATTGTATTTTGATTAATTATGAGGATTTAAAGTAGATTTCAGAAAAATGTTATGGGTTAAATACAGTGAAATAGTTAGATATTTCATGACAGCAGCAAATATGGTTATGATTACGAGTAATACACCAAATTTCTCCATTATAACTTTGTACCATTTCACAAAGAAATAAATTGTATCTTTTATTGTAATCAGGTGACAGGTATATGAGAAAGGTAAATAGGTAAACCAATAATACCAGTCTTCCAAAGATCACTCCAAAGTATTTTAAACAATTGGAAATACCTTTTCAAAGTTTCATTTGATCTAAAATTATACATGTAGATATATATATATATATGCATATATATAAAATAACATTACAAATAATTATATAATGTAATGTATTTTATAACATGTTATATTACAAATATATAGATATATTATACAAATAATGTTTTAACTCTGAAGGAAAAATTTGTGCCATTCAGTTGTGACACATACCCAGTGACATTTCTCAAATTGTCTCAATGTCCACGGGTACCAGGAATTCATTAGTTTGAAAAAAAAGCCAAGAAAAAGAATAATCTTTTGAGAAAAGATTAGAGAATATATATATACATATATATAGCAATTATTATTTATGTAAAGAAATGAAGTTTTTATTGTTATCATGTTGACATCTGAAGGATTTGGTTATGTTGCTTAATAATCACTCATTCCTGATATAACATTACAGTGCCTGATTAAGAACCATCTTAGCAATGTGGCTATCATGAAACTTTAGGCAAATGGTGTATAGTGTAACATTATAGAAACTTCCATGGCACAGTAAAAGCCAGAAAGTTGTAAAACAATACTTGCACATCACTTCAATTGATCCCTATAAGGTTTCTTAACATCGGCCGGGTCAATATTGTGCCCTTAAAACAAAACATACTAGCATTTTAGAAGTTTTCATATTTTCACTTAAAGATAAACAAAAAAATGAAAAGCAAAGACAGAAGAAATCAAAATAACTAAAACAAAATGTTATAAGGCTAGTGTTCCCCTAATAAATTAACTCCAGCAGTTCCCTATTCCTCCAGGACCAAATATAAATCCTGTTGGCTTTTGAAACTCTCCATAACCTGTTCTGTTCTAGTTTTCTTATACTTCACAGCTTCAAAAGTATTCTGTTATCCAGTGACACTGGCCTCCTTGCCATTGTTCAAACACTACATTCCATCATAAGATTATATATTTATGTTGGTCATCCCCCAACCTTAGAATTCTCTTCCTCTTCATCTTCACCTCTTTAACTTCCCTGGTTTGCTTGAAGTTTCAGATAAAGTTGCATCTTCTACAAGAAGCCTTTCTCAGTTTTCCCTAATTTTAGTTTCTTCCCTCTGAGATTATCTCCAACTTACCGTATAATTTGTTAGTACATAGCTATTTGCTTGTTGTCTATCCCCTGATAACTGTGTGTTACTTAAGAGCAAGGACTATGTTTTGTGTTGCTGTGTATCCTCACTACTTGGCCAGTGTCCAGTTCATAGCAGGCTCTTAATAAATGCTACTCGACTGAATCATTATGTTAACTATTAGTTTATATCAAAGTTTATATCTATTTTTTAAACAGTAAGTTGTTTAAAACAACAACTATTCAGCCTTTTGCCTCTTTAATGCTGTAGTTCAGTAAAACTTTTATGTTCTGTGTGGTGCTAGCCACATAGTTAATAGCACTCATGTTTCCCCCTTTCATTTCATTCCTTAAATAACAAGGCATGCCACTTTGGTCCAATAAAAATTGAAGGGTTTTCTGATCAGGTTCAAAATATATATGGAAAGATGTTAAACTATGTAGACAGTTTCAGAAATGCATTCTAACCACATAATTAAATGGCTGCTGACATTTCTCTTTACAAGAACTATTCAAACTCATTTTGAGCTTTTTTTAGATTTCTTTAAAGAAATCTATTTGATATATTTTAGCACATTTTTTCATTTAACCACTTTCATCTCAACTTGTTTTTACAGAAAAAGAAAGTCATAAAAAGTACACTAAGACAAATCCAGTAAGGGATGCAATCACATGCTCAGAAACCCATTTCTTCACCTTTGCTTCTAGGGGCACTGATGAGAAGTCAGGTTTCAGATATTTTTCTATAACCTTGACAGATCATTTTACATATAAAATACAAACCAGATACTATATTAATCCTCCAAAGTTAAGCTACATGTGTTTACAAATATTGAGGCTTTCCCTATATGTTATTTAATCCCATCGTTGGAAAAAACATCATATACAGTACTCTTATTGCAAGTATTCTTCATTTTGGGTTTCAGAGCAAAGGATATGAGTAAATAAAAAAAACATTTCAAATCTATTTTTGTAAAACAGTAGATTTCAAAAGCTTTCTCTAATTTTAAGACATGAATTATGACATGGTAATATTTTAAAGAATGTTAGTATGAATCTGCTGATGAAGAGTTAATGCATAAATCATGTCATATCTTGATCTTCTTAGGTATATACAGTGTCTGATACAGAGATTGTTACTCTGCATAAAATGAGTACTCAAACTTGTGTAAGAATAAATACCTATCTTTGACTGATGATCCAAAGAGGAAAAAAATACCTTAATTCATAGGTTGGATTTTTCCACTGAAACAATTTTTACTGCTTTTTATGATTAGAGAGTAATGGGCTTTTTTTCCTAGGAAAGAAAGAAAAAGATCTTCCATCTAGACAAAGAGAGCAAATACTATTTTGCTTTTCTGAAACATTTTTATGTTCCAGTTCTGCCTTGGGAAAAACATTATGATTATTACTTTATTACATTTGACAGTCCTAGATCCGAATGAATTTTTCTAAGGTCTCATTGTGACTAATTCAGATTGAAATAGTTGAAAATGAAACATAAGGATAAAGGAGGACTTCACGAAAGTCACAAAACTAATAGGTATATGAATAAGGGCTAAAACCCCTAAATCATAATCCCAGTCCAATATTCTTTTTCCTAGGATACAGTGGCAAACATGAATTGGAAAAGAGGAAAAAAAGTTATAGTATCTCATATCAGATTTCTTAGGAATTCAAAACTCTTTAAATTGCAAAAGCAATTCACTCACTGCCAAAAAGATTTTGCAAATTAGAGGGCTGGAAATGGAAGTAAAAAGGAAAGATGTTGTCGTATTATTGTTAGGTAAATTCTTCTAGATTAAAAAAAGATTAACAGAACCATCTTATTTTCAAAGGGAATGAGATATTTCCAGTGTACAGAAATTCTTAGCCTACCAGAAAAAACTAAATACTAGAAAATTAAATATAATACTAGAAAAATTAAATAGAAATTGTTTTCGTTTCTTGATATAAAATCCATTTGTGAACCATATACATAGAACATGGAACTTGGAATAAGAATTGCTATGTTTATTGCTAAACTTGTAATATCATCATCAAGTTGATTTTTTCCTTTGAAGTTTAATAATTGCTACTAATAAAATATTCATGTACTAATTTTGAATTAGTGAATATTGAGAACCATAGTTACTTTATATACATGAAACATTTTCAGATCCTTTAATATGAAATAGTATGGAAGTATTATTCTCATTACTTTGCTAAGAAAAGGGTTCAAATATGTATACAAACATGAATCAAGGAAGTTTTGCAGTGCCTTTTTCAAATGAGCAATAATCATAATTTTTCATGAGGCAATGAATGGAAGTACTTTCAGAACCTCCTGAAGTGTATCAGAAGCGAATCATAAGTACAAGCCATTATATTCACCAGTTCAAGACTATAAACAACTACAAATAGAAAAAAACTCATCATAAACATATGATTTATAAGCTTTTCTGAACCTCTCAGTAGGAAATGAGCTTATTTTGAGATAATTTACACTGTTTTGATTTCAATTTGGTCAGTCTATGTTATATACGATTGACCACTAGGGCACAAATTAGAATTTTCAGTTGCCCTTGAAAAATTAAAAAAAATAATCATTCAGACTTCGGTTTAAATCAGAATCCACACAATCCAGTGGGTCTTATTTGTAGAACACTGAAAATTTCCTATTCCATAGAAATGCAGTATATTGAGAAGAAAAAAATCAGAATCTTAAAATTCTAATTCTATATGCTGGTAATCTCATATAAAATTTTTCTTAAAATGTTTATTGTTTTTAAGTTTCATTTCTCTTATTATAGTTCACTTTCCTATTCACTTGAGAAAACTTTTTAAATGTTAATGATAGGCAAAGCACTATTGCTAAGTAAAATGGATACAAAGACAAAAAAAAGAGGTCCTAACCTCAAAAAACTTCCAATATATTGGTATAAATGTAACATGTGCATGGATAAATAAATAGAAAGTATTTTGGAGGAGGTGAGATCACCAGCAACTTCAGCTGGGTGTAGGATAATAGATGAGGGAATCTTCATGGAGGAGATGGTACATGAGCTCAGCTTTAAGTGAAAAGACATCTGAAAGACAAGGATGATATACTGTGCGCTTCAGGGATGGGGGGTACACGTATAAACTAGAGGTAATATGAAATTAGGCTGGAAAAATATGTTGGAGCCTGACTTTGGTTGGCCTTAAATGTCAAACTGAGAAGTTTGCATTTGATTCTAGAAGCAACTGGAAACTACAGAATTCTTTAGAGCAGGAGAATGACAGTCAAATGTGTGACTTAGGAAGATTATTTTGGAAATGATAATCAATAATGTCAAAAGCTGGAGAGGTAACAAAGCAAATACAAACTAAAAATAGACCATAAGATGTGTACTCCTGAATAAACTTTGAGAGACCACTTTAAGTAGAGGGTTAGGATAAGAACCTGATTGTAGGTAACTGAAAGAGAGTCGATGTTGAAGAAGTAGAGGGAGACAACTCTTTAGGAGTTTAGCAGTGAAAGGGAGGAGGCACATAAAAAAATATCTATTTTAATGAGGATTTGGTAGATTTAACAAAACCAGAAATCATGTTTGTTAGAACATTTTACCTAAATTACTTTTAATGTTAGTTTTAGTTTTACATTCCAGTCATTTGAATTCCAAAGTCCTAAATGACACAATGTCACAATAACACCAATATTGCTAACTCGGTATAAAAGCTGAGGTGCCTCTATTTATATCTTGTACGTACCAAGTGTATCACATGCAAGTCTTAAATACATACAGATAGGAACCATGATAGTGCCCAGACCTGAGATTTCATTGGTATGAGGATGCACAGGTGAAGAAACTCCCTCTACTAGTGTGTAGGTTAATGTCTTCATATCTTATTGACTTAGAGAATTACTTAAGGGCTCTTCGGTGCTCAAATGAATTGCCCAAAGTAACACAACTAGTATCTGTTGGACGCAGGACTTGAAGTCCAGTCTTCTTAGCTTCCAGGCCAGTTCTCTATCCACTACACTATCTTTCCAGTAATCACTATTTTACAACCTTAGTATCATCCTCAACTCTTTACTCAGCCTACATATCCCATTTATGCACACAATATATCTCACATATTTTCCTTCCCTTTCCTCACTCAGCTACCACTTTAGTTCAGACCTCAATTATCTGTCTCTTATATTATTACAATGGCCTCTTAACTGGACTCCATTTTCCTTATAGATACAAAATGATTTTCCTAAAGCACAATTATAATAATGCCATTCCCTTCTACTTAAACTCCTGGGGTTTGACTCTTTCACTATTGGTGCTAGAATATAATTTATTCCACTTTTACCTCATCCTTTTTAAATTTCTCTTTTTTGTGGTTGCTAACCTATAGAATCATTAGGGGGTAAGGGAACAAGCATTTATTTAATGCATACTCTGTGCCAGGCATTATGATAAGTGCTTTACAAATATTTTCTCATTTGATCCTCACAACCCTGTGAGGTAGGTGCTATTATGACACATTTTTATATTATACTTTACATGTTATTTTACATTTGAGGAAACTGAGGCAGAAGAGGGTAAGTGACTTGCCCACAGTCATACAGACAGTAAGTATCTGAGACAAATTTGAACTGTGTCAGCTAGCTGCAAAAGTACAAGCATATTATCTATAAAATATGACAATAATAGGTAATCATTAAATAACACTTCACATATATTATTTGATGAGGTAGATAAATATACACATGTTAGAAGTGTATGCTATTTTTTTTACTTACACAGTTAAGTGATCAAAAAAGATTATAGGAAAATGTTCTAGAGTACCATCTCCACAAGAAAATAAAATAATTTTGTTATTGTTGTTGGTTATACTTTGGTAATGAAAGTAAATTAGACATATGTATCTAATTATAACAAATTCTGAAGAACTTAAGTCAACATAAATTTTGGGTATAAAGGCTCTGTTACATGAAAATGAAGTGTTATAAAATAGAAGACAGGTATTTATCAATTTCATTCCTCTAATAATAGCCTAAATCAGTGCACCTTTGAAATTAAAGGAAAGCCTTTGGGATAAATCAAAGAAAAACTAATAGATCCTATCAAACAGAAAAAGTTTCCTGTAAAAGTCCAGAGTCAATGAATTACAAAATTTATGAATGTATAGGAACTTTAAAGGTCATCTAATCTAACCCATACCTAAACCAGATTCCTTCTACATCTGAAAATTCAAGTCTTCATTTGAAGACCTCTTGCCTTCAAGGAAGGAAATCTATGTCTCACGAACTGACTCGTCCCACTTTTGAGTAACTGTTAGGAAAGGTCTCCTTAAATCAAATTGGCTTTTAGCTTCCATCTGTCATCTTTTTGTCATCTGAGAGATAATAGAGTAGAACAAGTTTAATCACCCTTCCACATACTAATAGCCCTACAAATGTTAGAAGACAGTATTTATATACTCACTAAGTTGTCTTTTCTCTAAGCTAAATATTCCTAATTCTTTCAGTCAATTATGGTATGGTATTCTGTGCTAGACCTGACTAGTGCCAGTCTGGGATTAAAACAAAAGGAGAGGGGCGGCTAGGTGGTGCAGTGGATAGAGCACCAGCCCTGGAATCAGAAGGACCTGAGTTCAAATTTGGCATCAGACCAAACACTTGACACTTAACAGCTGTGAGACCCTGGGCAAGTCACTTAACCCCAATTGCCAAAAAAAAAAAAAAGGAGACACTGATAGACTCTATAACAATTAACAAAATAAGTTTACTCAATATCTTGACTCCATGATGAACTAGTTCAACTCTACACTATCCACTTCCCCAAAGGGCTTGAGCCCCTTGCCCTCTTATCCTATCTCTGATGTTGCCCTTCCAAGACTCAGTCCTCCATTACTCCCCTGAACCATGTGGTTGCCTTCATTGCTACTCACCTGATAATAAATAAAGCTAGAGGAAATCACTGAAACCTTGCTAACTGGGTCAGGAGTATGCTGGAGGCAGCTCAAATCACTTTATGAGGGTCAACTGTTAAAATTTCATTGTAAACATTTACACTTCAGAAACTGGCAAAAGCTACAAGTAAGTGTTTGATGCATTGTTTTGCTGACTGTCTAGACTTAAGAAAGTAATAGAGAAATGTTAATTTAATAAAGATAAAACTTTAAAATATGTCAGGTGCACTTCATTTTTTTTGGAGAGTCAGTTGTTAAATTTACCAGCATATCCTTGAACTTGGGTGCACTGCTGATTTATGTTAAATAATCTCAACTAGACCCTCATTTTTATACCTCCCTGATTGATTCCCTGTCCCACTCACAAAAATGGCTTTTCTAAACCTTTTTCACACTTCCTCAAACCTCCTGTGGCTCTCTTAAACCTGACCATCTCAGCTGAGAACTCTGTGTAATATTTCATTGAAAAAAATTGAGGCCCTTTGTCAAGAACTCCCTCTTCTCCCCACATCCCCTCCTCTACATGTCACAGTAGTAAGATGATTTCTACCACTATCTCCTCCTTCACCTCTGTTTCGCATGACAGTTTCTACTATTATCTCCTCCTTTACCTTTGCCTAATCCTAAATCTCCTTCTCTTTGACAAGGCAAACTCTTTACCTGAACAAATGATTTCAATTCTACCCTTCATCAGCAGATTGTTCCCTTTATCACCCCCATTCTCTCAGTAATTTTCAATCTCTCCCTGTCTGCCAGCTACTTCTCTATAAATACACTCATGTTTTCTCCTTCCAAAATAAAACAAAACAAAACTTTAACTTGATCTTGATAACTATTGACAAATCTCTTCTTTATTCCATTTCCATTAAGAAAGCTATCTACATCTGATGCCACCACTTCCTTTCCCATCACTCTCTTCTGAACTCTCTGCAGTCTGGCTTGTGACCTCATCATTCCAATGAAATGTTCTTTCCAAAGTTACCAATGATCTCTTAATTGCTAACTCTAATGGCTTTTTCTAATTCTTTATTCTTGCTGACATCCCAATAGCTTTTAATAGTGTTTAAAAGTCTCTTCTTAATACTCTCCTCTCTCTAGTTTTTTTGTGATCTTGCTCACTTTTGATTCTCCTCCTATTTTCAGATCAATCTTTAGTGTCTTTTGCTGGATTTTGTGCAGGTTCATCTAACTGTGGATGTTCCCTAGGGCTCTGTCCTGGGTTCTCTTCTCCCTCTATACTTTCACTCAATTACCTCGTCAGCTCCAATGAATTCAATTATCCTCCTACAACAGATGATTCACAGATCCATTTAACCAGACTTAAACTCTCTCTCAACCTCTAGACTCACAACTACCTATTAGACATCTAAAAACTAGATATCCCAAAGAGAAATTAAACTCAACAAGTCCAAAACTGAACTCATTATCTTTCTTCTACATGCCCTTCCTTCTCGATGAATTTATTACTCTTGTCAAAAGCACCACCATCTTCCTAGTCACCTTGGCTCACAAATTAAGTGTCATCCTTGAGTCCTCACTCTCTCTCTCACAACCCATATCTAATCAATTGACAAATACTGTCAATTCTACATCTGTAACATATCCTGTTTATGTCTCTGCCCTCTTCTGACATTCCAACCACAATGATATGGGGCCTTACCACTTCATACTTGAACTATCATAATAACTATCTAGTTAGTCTTTCTATGTTAAATGTCTATAACTCCAGGCCATTTTCCACTTAGCTGTCAAAATAATCTCTTAAAACACAGCTCTGACCATCTCACTCCATTCTACACCATTCAATAAACTCCAGTGGCTCCCTATTACCTCAGGGACTAAACAAAAATATTCTGTTTGGCTTATAACCTGAACCTCCTTCTACCTTTCCAGAGTTCTTAAACCTTACTTTTTGTTGTTGTTGTTCAGTTGAATCAGTTCAGATCACTCTTTCTGATCACATTTTGGGGTTTTCTTGGCAAAGATATTAAAGTTGTTTGCCATTTCCTTCTCCAGCTCATTTTACAGGTGAGAAACTGAGGCAAACAGGGTTAAGTGACTTACCCAGAGTCACACCGCTACTAAGTTTCTGAGGCTGGATATGAATTCAGGTCCTCCTGACTCCAGGCCTGCATTCTATCAACTGGGCCACCCAGTTGCCCTAAACTGTACTTGCCTCCATGCTATTCCTTGCACATGGCACACCATCTGCTGACTACATACATTTTCATTAATTGTCTCCCATGCCTGGAATTCTATTCCCTTCTCATTTCTATTTTCTGCCTTCCTTCAAAATCCTACCTTCTACAAGAAGCCTTTCCTAATCCCTTTGAACCTGTATACATCTTTTTTACTATATTATTGTTTGCATGTTATTTCCCCATTAGATTGTGAATTCCTTTGAAAGCAGGGGCTATTTTGCTTGCTTGATTGTTTGTTTCTAATTTGATTTTGTTTTTTTTTTTACCTTTATGTGTATCTCCAAGTACAGCACAGTCCCTGGCACATAGGAAGGGCTAGTAAGTGTTCATTTACTTGACTAGGTTAGGTTGGGTGCAGCTCCTCTCTGTATTTAATACAAAAATGTGACTGATCAGAAAAGCATGTTGATTCACAGAGCCTTGGGAAGAACATTAAGCCTGAGGAGGTCTGAACACTCAGGCACTGAGCTTTCATGCCTTAGGCAACCAGGAGACCACTTGAACTATTTATACCAAAGTCTTCTGGCCCAATTAGTCTCAAGAATGATTTCATTGTCATTTGGGAGGAAATTAACCTATGTGGAATTTCTTCTAGCCTTATGATCATAATAAGTCCAAATCGTATTAATAATAAATGTTGCTTTTACCACATATACTATGTTCTCCAGTCCTCTCAACATCTTGATCACAATCTTCTGGATAGAAGCGGCCAGAAATAAATACAGTCAATCCTCAACATACATGTGTTTAACTTTCAGAACTTCAAGTATTCTTATTTTATTAGTAATCTAATTTTCACTTTTTCATCACAACTACACATATTTGTGGCAAAGTAGAGAAAAAAATGAAAGGCATGATGTTTCCAAGTGTGAAGATGAAATAGGATATTTATAAAGCACTTAGAACAGTCCTGGCACATAGTAGGCACAATACAAATGCTTACTCTCTCCTCTTCCCTTACCCTCCCTCATTATGAACACAGCTTTTTATAATGAAGTCCATGACAATGTAAGCTTCTTTTGGCTGTCATGTCACATTATTCGTTCATTTTGAGGTCATAGTCTCCATATTTTTTTCACAACAATTATATACCTTTCCTATCTTGTATTTGTTATATAATGTTATCTAAGTCTATGGATTTGTATTTGTCCCTATTGAGTATCATGTCCTTTCATTTTAATTATCATTTAAGAGCAAGTTCAGTTAAATTCAAAAATTGGCCACCAGATGATGATTTTTTAAAGCACACCAAGTCATGAAGATTGTAGATTAAAGTATAGAATGGTTGCCTCTACTGAAGTACGTAGTATACTCATACTAAAGAAATCAAAGAATCTTAAAGTATTAAATAAATATTAATCATTCTAAAGTTCTTTCATTCAAAACTATTTGTATTTTTGTTTACTAAAATAGTAATAATAAGTAATACTATGACAGTATTTTTCTCTTTAATATCTAACATTTTTGTTTATTTAATTTTCTATTGCATTGGATAATTCCTGATCCAAATTAGTCTATTTTTCTCATCTTAGAATACACTTGTAGAATTCAGGAAAAGTATGCTACCATTCTATTTCCTCTTTGGGGTACTATGTCCTTATTACAAGTGTTGATTTTTTGTTTTGTTTTGTTTTTTTACTGGTAAATATAAGATTAAGTGTAACTATTAGATCTCTTCAACACTAAATATAGGGCAGGAATGTCTGTGGCTTTTTTCCAGGAGGCAATTAAAAGCTTAGCTGGCAGTGTTATTCCAAACAAGTCCTGATGCTTTTATCGACTCTCATACTCTTTCATGCAAAACCCAATATTGAATCAATAGCTGTCATTAAGTAGGAGCCACTAACTCATTGCTGTTGTCAGTATTCCTGATCTAATTACAAATGAGATCCAGTTAAAGAAACTATCTCTTTAACACCTTGCAATCACAACTTTTAGTGGATTTGCCTGTCTATATTATCTGGAAAGTTTCTTACTTGGTAACAAATTACTATGATTCCTTTTTTTTTTTCATAAAGGCATGAGTCACAAAGAATTTTAGAGCTAAAATTCACCTAACACAATCATTAACCCAACCTCCTTATATTACTGATGAATAAACTGAGACATAGAAAAGATAACTTGTCAAAGGTCATAAAACTAGCTAAAGGCAGGATAGAATCTAGAATCCAGATATCCTAATGATCCAGTATTCTTTAGTTGGAGCTAAACTCCAATGTTACCTCTGTCATGATGTCTTCCCTAATCACTTCAGCAAAGAATAATCCTTTTGTATGGTTCCAAATCACTTAGCTTTTATCACACATAGCACTCATGAAAATTCTCTATATCTCATAAGCAAAATTTTGTCAAGAATTTTCATGAACTTATTTCTGGATTTATGTCAGTGGAAGAAAAGAAAATGCATAATCCAATGAATTTCACTAAAGCACCAAAATGAGAGAGTACTCCATCACTTTGGTGCTAATTTAGTATTCAACAGGTATTGAAAGAGTATCACATAAATTGAGGGACTAATCACAAGCATGTGATAAGTGTAATGTTTTGATTTGTATGCATATCTTACCCCATATTGTAAGTTTCTTGGGAGAGCCATCAGATTTTATCAATCACTTCAAGTGGCATGTGATGCAATGGTCCTCAATAAATATCTGCTGAATGAAGTAGAAACACCAAAACTATGTGGAAAACACTAGTGTTCTACAAAAATCAAAAAATTCAAAGCAGTTTTCCTTGATAAATTGAAAATGGTAGGTGCACCAAAGCCATGACACTACTTACGGGTCTAGATGGAAAATGTAGATTTTCAAAATGTCAATTCATCCAATTTAATACCTCTGCATATTGTTTAACTAGAGGAGCCAAACAAATATATAGTTACATAACTGCTCTCAGCTAATCTAATGAGTGACAGTACATATGCAGAGATGACTAGCATGCAATACTACATATTAAGTAATTTTCCTCTTTTGAAACAGGAGTTACAAAACATCAGAAAATTTAGTGAGGAGAATTGAAGGAAGAGTCCTAATTTCTTATTCCTGTAAAGAAAATCAAGACTGGACCTCTCTAGATCCATGAATTAATTGGTACTGGAGAACTCCCAAGTTAAGAAATTACTTCTCCTAACACAGGTTATTACCACCTCTGCAACTGAGAACTAAGACATTAAGTGACTTCTCCAAGGTCACAAAGTCCATCTATGTCAGAGGCAAAACTCAAATCTGGGTCTTCCTAGCTTTGAACTCAGAGCTCTATCCACTAAGCCATGTAGCCTTATTCTTTGCAAAATAGAGAGAGAGCATGGCTTAATGGGTTGATTAGGCACCACAAAGTAATCTAGATTGACAAAAATTTAGAGTATATTAAGAATAATAGAGTTGAATAAAGGTAGAAGTGTGCCAGATTGCCAAGGAAGTCTTACACAAATAATAAAGATTAAAGGAATATTGAGAAAATAATGGAATGTGGAGTTTCTAAGGGAAGCTCTGCACCTACTACATTAAAATTCACCATAATCCTGAAGCTGAAAATTTATCAGTGACATGAGAAAAAAAAACTACCATAAGGTAATCTTTCTAGAAAAATAATAAAACAAAAGAGTCAAATTCTAGGTATAAACATAAGCAAAGAGACCAAATTATCCCTATTTTCAGATGGCATGATGTACGTAGAAAACCACATAGACTTAGTGAAGAAAGTAAGCAACTTTCATAAGATAAAGAAGATACGAAATTAAGATAACTTTTATGGAGCAGTTAAGACACAAAATCAATCCACAAAAATTTCTATATTTTACTTACACAAACATGGAAGGAATACTAAGTTACATTCAAGATAAGCATAAAATGCATAAAATAACTAGAAGTTATTTTGTTTTTTACCAAGATTCAGTCAAGATTTATTTAAATACAACTACAAAACACTCTTTAGAGCAATAAAGACTTAAATATGGAGGAATATTCATGCCTCATGGCCATGCCAATGAAATAAAATGGCAATAATATCTAAATTATTAATTCACAATTTTAATGGTATACAGAACTGCTGAGAACACTGTAAATAACTACAAAATAACAAAATTCGTATGAAAAAAGAAAAGATCTAGAATTTCAAGTGAAATAATGCCAAAAAGAGTACAAATTAGAGGATACGGGATTACCAAACCTTAAACTACATTATAAAGCATTAGGCATCAAAACAATTTTGTTTTGGCAAAAAAAAAAAATCAGAAAAGTAGAGCACTGGAACAGTCTGGAAGTGAGACAAATACGTAATTGAAAACAACAGCCCTGTATTTGATAAACCTAAACAAATTACTGAGGGCAAGGGAAATGCTGTTTTTGACAAGATCTATTTGAAAAACTGGAATGCAGTTTGGCAAAAAATAAAATTAGACAGATACACTATGTACCATAAGTTCCTGATGGATACACAACCTAAATACCAAACCATAAGAAAAATGGAAAAAAGAATAAGTTCAGGTACTTTTCATAACTCTAACTAGAGATTCTTAAGTATATAAGAGATAAAGCACATTGGTAAAAAAAAAATAAGATGGACAACTATGGCTCGATGGATTTTTAACCTTTTATATAAATAAAATCAATGAAGAGAGAATCTGAAAAGAAATTATAAAGAGGGGAAATATAAAAAGTATGACATTGAAATCTGAAATTGATACATCTAAATGGTCATAGATCATAGATATGGATCTAGTAAACACCTACTATATGTCAGACACTGCGCTAAGCTAAAAGTAGCCATATAGAGGCTATTTAATTCAAGAAACTTCTTCTAAGAATGAAGTCTAGAGAAATTAAAATGTAAGCTCCTTTTGAGAAGAGCTTATTTCTTTAATTGTATTTGCATTCCCAGAGCCCACCACAGAGTTTGGCATGCTTAACTGGTTGGTGCTTAATAAATTATTTGTTGATTAATCAACTTGTCCAAATTCATCTTGGTAGTATACAACAAAAAGAATCAGTTTTCTGATTCCATAGTCTGTATTCTTTCCACTAAATATGAACAACATTTTCCAAAGAAAAATTTATAACTATAAATGATCATATGACATGATGCTCTAAATCGCTAATAAATGGTAAGAAAAAGGAAATGAAGATAACTCTAATGTTTCACTTTATATTCAATAAATTAGTAAAAAAAAAAAACAGGGATACTAAGTATAGGAGGCACTGTGAGAAAATGCACAATTGGTAGAGCTGTAAGTTGTCTAATCATTATGGAAATGTTTGGAATTTTGCAATAAAAATAATAAAAATAACCTTGTATTTTTGACCCACAAATTCCATTACTGGGCATATACCCCCCAAATAAGTCAAAGGCTAAAAAAATCCAATATATACCAAAATATTAGTAGTAGTAATTTCTGCAAATTGGATACTAATCAACTAGAGAAAAGGTTTGGGGGTTTTTGTGCTTTTTTTGTGGGGGGGGGACTTTTCCATATTCAGACAATGGAGTAATATCATCTAGTAAGAAATGATGAATGTAAGAAATTCAAAGAAATAATGAAAATATTTGTAGGAACTAAGGAAGAGTGAAATAAGCAAAACGAAGAGAATATACATAACGACAACAACAATGAAATGAAAAGTAAGCATGTTGAACTCTTTAGCTTAAAAAACAATGAAGGCCCTGGAGAACAGATAATGAAATATACTTCCCCCATCATAGTAAAGGTGAAGGATGATGAGGATAGAATATTAAACACATTATCAGATGTGGTCACTTCATTTTGTGTTTTTATTTAATATTTTTCTTTGTCAGAGTGTTCAATCTAAAATGATATTTGAAATTACTTATATGAACACAAACAACATAAATAAAACATATTTTAATTAATCAATAACAAGAAGCCTCTATATAAGAATAAATGAAGGTGCTGGGGAATCAGAATAAAAGAATTTCAGAACAGAGCCAGGTACATATTTCCCATTTACTTTACCCATGCTTCACTCAATTATTAAGCAACTGATTCTACTAATATTATTCAACCAGTCACACAGTTCCTAAGAATCACATATTTGTGTGATTCACAACTGTTCAGATGCTATAAAAGTAAACTGATATGGGTAGAAAGACCATTGTCAAATTTATACCTTCAAGCAGTTACCACAAATCAAAGTTCTATCATTTCTCATTATACAAAAGTAGGCTGTTTGAAAGAATTTTTATAGACTTCTTAAGGAAGTAAATTCCTTGGAACTTGAATTGGTTCACTTAGGAATTTAGGAATAAAAGCATTATAGGCATAGATAAGCAGAGCACATCATATTAAATGGTAATGTGTACCTAAGACATACAAGAGGCATTAGTGTCCACCATTCATTGCCTGCATTTCTGTCAGTTTTCGTGTCCATGTTGCAATAATACATTTGGGAAAATAGGATATATATATATGTGGGGCGTGTGTATATACACATATGTATATGTAAATATGTGTGTGCATGTATAGATAGATTAAATAGATAGATATCCCTGACCATTTTAAACAATAATTCAATTCACTGAGTAACCAATAACTTTCTAGGACATTTCCATAAAAGAGCAGTAAATGTCTATCTTTTCATTAAAACCTTTTCTTTTTTTTTAAACTCTTCTATTTTTTTTAAACTCTTCTATTTCTGTTAATAACACCTGTTCACTGACATGCAACTTCAGTGTTGTCCTTGTTCTTTCTCCTTCACTTTTAACATCCAATCACTATGAAGCACTATCTATTATGCCTCTGAATAGCTTTTCCATCAGGCTCCTCTTTTCTATTATTCTCACTGCTCTCTTCCCAGTCTAGTTCTTCATCCCTACTCACCTCAACTATTGCAAAAGTCTCCTAACCATTTTCTCCTTAATTAATCCACTCTTCAGACTGCTGCATGATTGTCTTTATGTATAGATCCGATCACTTCACTCCCCTTTTCAAAACACAGCAGTGGCTCCCTTGCACCAACTGAATAATGTTTAATTTCCTTATTGTATTCATGGTACTCTTGAATCATGCCAGTCTCATTTCAATCTACTACCCATGTAATACTCTGTTGTCCTGTCAAAATAGACTATTGAATACTCCATGCTTTCTTGTTTTCATGTTTTTGCTCAGATCATTCACTAAATTTGGAATGGCCTTGCCTCACTCTTCTAATAACATGTTTCAAGAGTCAATTTAAATGGCACTTCTTTCACAATTGAAATGGCACTAAAGCTTTTAGTCAATATTACCACTTCCAGTTTTCAAATAGGATGTTGTCTGTATATCTCTAATGTACTCCTTCGATGTGTTATGGTCCCTTACTAGATGGTAAATTCTATCATATCTGGTACCAAGACTATTTCAAACTTCTTATATCCCCCAGTTCCCAGCACATAGTAAGCTTTTGATTTTGAAACACTTCTTGAATTTGAAATCAATAGCTAAAAAATCTGATAAAACAATTATACATAATTTAAGCATTACTGAGCTTTTAAGTTCTGTTTTCTAAAATAAATGTTTTTGACTTGTTGACAACAAAATAGTTCTAATAACTTCTTTCTTTTTCAGAAAATATAATATAATGTCACTTGATCTAACTGGAGGTCTATTAACATGTTTAGTTTCTGTGACCTGTATTGAAATTCTAAATATAAAACTGTATACATAAAAGTTACAATATTAATATATTTTAGTGTTATCTAAATTTTAACTTGTCCAAAAGTACACATAAATATTCAGTTATGTGACATTTTAAGGTCTTTTTTTCCCTGGGCCACTTTGTAGTAGCTCCAACAGGAACTCAATAAGTTCAATGATCTTATAATTTTTCTAATCAACATCAACTAAAGAGAAAATGTTCCTTTTAGGCAGGAATGGAAGAGATTAAAAAAGGGATTTTTGTATGTCCTTCAGCCATAAGAACACACTATAAATACCATCATATAATTAAAGAGAAAAATTGAGCAGAATGATTACATATTTTGATGTTAATACTAATTATGCTAAGCATTTTGAAGATAAATATTAAATCCCTCTTACCCCAGAACACTAAAAAAGATGTGAAACTGGCAGCATAGAAAAGACTTTGGCCAAACTATCCACACTGAAAAGACAAAGTGGAAGAAAATTACTGTATGATAGGCTGTCCATTGAATTAATCCACCAATATTACTCTCAGACAATCACCACAGAGATAATAAAACCAAGAATGGAGTAAGGCAAGGAAATCAAAATAAATTTGCTTTGGAAAGTTAATGCAAAAGTTCTGATCATGTGAATTATGGGATATAATTAAAGAATAAGAATTTTTTTAATTCAAAGGAAAATGTAAAGACGTGGAGAGCAACTGTAAATTGTAACATGCTATCATCATTAAGTATGAAAAGTGAAATAAAGTAATTATTGAATAGAATAGCTAGACATGTAGGAAGAATACAAGACAAGAGATAGAAAATCTGGCATTTTTTTATCCCCTAGATACCAGAAAAGAAGGGAAAGAAGAAGGCTACTGGCACACTGTATAGATCCTCTAGAGAGGATTTGTGTTAAAAGTTAAATAATAGCCACACAGGATTAAAAAAAAAAACAAGGAAAGGAAATGTGATATTGTGAAAAAAGATCTGCAGTTGAAGTTAGAGGACCTAGGTTCAGATCCTCAACCTGCTACTTATTAGCTGTGTGACTTTAAGGCCAAGAAACTTCCATTTGCTGGATCTCAATTTCATCATCTGTATAAACTATTGGACTAGATGACCTTTAACGTCCATTCCACTTATAAATTTATGATCTTAAAAGTTATGATCTACATCAGGGAGTAGAAATACTGATAAATTGAGATCATATACTTTGCTTAAAATTATTATGCATAGAGTAATTTTAAATTTTAAAATACTTGCTTTTATACCAACCTTTTCTTATGAAACCTGCTAATTTAAAGAAAATCTATAAAATAAGAATATTACCAGAAAGCAGAATTTTTAAGATTTCTTACAATCCTTTGTTCTTAGATATATTTCTATATTTTCCAAAGAAATCTATTTAAAAATCTCCACCATACTTTCCTTCAAAGTAGATGTTATTTTTTTTTCCAATACAGCCAAAAAATAAGGAACGTGCATAATATAGCAGTTACCTGGTTTAATATATAAAGCAAATGATTATTCATGTAAGAGAGCAATGAGGGTATGTGTATTCTTAGGGCATGTTTGTATGAATGCATCATCCTCCACACACCTCAGTTCTCACACACAATAATTCTAAGTCTCATCTATTGTACTTCTACAATGTATCTCATCTATTGTCTTCTTTCTACTTCCACAGCAATCATCCTAGTTTAGTCCCTAATAACATCTCACCAGGATTATGGAAATATTCTCCTAACTGATCTCTTTGGCTCAAGTTTCTCTTTTCCAGTCCATGTTCCAAATAGTTGCCAAACTGGCATTACTAAAGCAAATGTCTGGGTCAATCTTCTGCTCTGTTCAAATCCTTCGACCCTAAGCTTCTGTAACTCTTTTTCAGTTCAAATTCTCCTTCAACTGGTTAACTTCTCTTATGAATATTTATACTCAATGATAAGATTACCAGCTAATTACATTTAATTTCTTTTTTGCTCTCCCTCCCCTCCCCCCACACAACCCATATGAGAGTATTGTATATTTAAATATCTAAAATACTGAACCAAGATTTCTTTGGTTTAACTATAGAAGAACTGGTTTAAATACTTTTATCTAACAAACTAATCTCTCTGCTCTGTAACTATATTTTGGTCTGTTTGGCCTTTTCTTTTTTCTTTAACCTTTTACAATCTATTGAAACAATAGTTCAAAGCTTTCAAAATTACACGACTAGATTCCCCATATCAGTTTTACTTTATCTCTTTACCTAATGTCTCTACTCCATTTTGTGTTCATCAGATGTGTCTACCCTTCTGAATAATGGTTGACTTATTATTTGCCTTTCAAATGTTTAGCTAAGAGATGAGGTAAATATACTTTAGTTCTGACAAAGAGGATGGTTCCTACCCTAGGCCTGATGGAATGGTCAGTCAATGGTATCCCAGTGGGATCAAGCCCTGCCTTAGGTTTCTGATACAATATTCTGAAAAGTAAAATATTTATTTTTAATGATACAAAATCATTTAGCATGTAGTTTAAAGGAAGAAATTAATAATACTTTGGATGGCATTTTGTGAGCCCTATCAGAAATGACTACTAAGTCTAATCATCTGGAAGTTTTATTTACATTATTTACATTGCAAATACAAAATCATAGGTTTTCTATTAAATTGAAAAACATAATTACAGAAAACTTTTTTAAAAGAATATATATTCAAAAATAACCCCTCAAAAATAAGTAATGTACCTAATGTGATTCTTTAAGATAATTCAATTGGGATACAGTCCGCATCTTATGCCATGTTATTTTTATCTCCATGGTACACAATTCTTCCTAAAGTGATACACATTAAGCAACTGTGTGCAAACCTAGAAAAATTAGCTATATATACACGGATGAATTTGTGTACCCAATTGTCATGTTATAAAGAATAGTTTGATTCTCAATGTAATATTATATAATTTAGCACTTCAAAGTTGCATACATAATCATGAAGATTATGATCTGGGCCATGTTCATGCCCTGTTTTAACTAGTAAATTACTTGTTAACTTAAAAAGTTTAATTTTTCTTTATTACAGCAATAGTAGTCTCTCTGTGTAGGAAAAAGTATTAATACTACAGGGCTCTGCTAGTCCAAGTTATCTATCAGATTTAAATATTAGTTCATACATAAATTGGAGTACCTTATACAAGCACTGTTCTTTTTTTTTCTTTTCTACTTGTACAAAATTATCATATGCTAGACTGAAACAAAAAACTGACAAGAATGATTCCAGCAGGAGGCATCACTAGAAATTCATGGTTACCACACAGTTTATACACACTATACTATGTTGTTTTAATAATAGTCATAAGAAAATGCCTCAATTTATGTGATACTCTCTTAACTCCAGTTAAATACTAATTTTAGCACCAAAGGGGTAGAGTACTCTCTCATTTTGGTGCTTTACTGAAATTCACTGGATTATGCATTCTCTTTTCTTCCACTGACATAAATCCAGAAATAAGTTCATGAAAATTCTCTGTATCTCATAAGCAAAATTTTGTCAAAAATATAGATACTTTTGCTCGGTACATAATATTTACTTTCATGTATACTGACACATACAAAATCCTGGAATTTTAGAGCTGGATGATATTTTGGTACTCATTTAGTTGAACTCCATTTTGGAGGTGAAGACTGAGACCTACAGAGGTGAAATTAGTTGTCCAAAGTTACCTGAATGTAATGACACTTTGAATTGTGGTTTCAAAAAATGATGAAAAAAGACAAAGAAAGAAGAAAAGGGAGAGGATTCCAGAAAATTATTTCACTCTTAAGATTAATTCTTAGTTAGGAACCTTGCTAATTACTGATTACAGCAGGACAACACTTTAAACAGGATAAGTCAAACAACACATTGGGTCAGTGGCAGAGGAAGTATGCTACAATTCTGTTATTCAGAAATCTCATATGTAACCAGTCCTGACAACTGCCGATTAAATCTCTTTTAAAGCAGTGCTGTCTTTTTTGTTGTTGTTTGCCTGTTACATCTTCTGGTGTATACGCCAATGTAGACCATGTCCCATCACCATAAATGTCATTCAGCTGTCTGTTAGTGATGAGAAGAAAAAGGTGACAGCCTCAACATCCCACCAATCATCCCTCTGGAAAATTGATATTGTCCTTCCTAGTAAACAACAGCTAAAAAATCGACCAGTGTTGCTGACACATCCCTGAACAATCAGCTTCCATTAAGGGCAAAAGCCACACATTTATCCCACCATGCACCGATCAATAAGGAATCTACTTTTAAGTGTACTATTGCTTGTTGTCTGCATTATTAAAAAAATACAAATAACTTCTGATTTTCATTTGATTTACTATGATAATGAAAATTATTCCCACATGATTAAAAACTCTATACTGTATGAATTATTTCAGTTATATGCAAAAGTTTTAAGTAAAAATATCAATAAGCCTGAAAGCTACATATCAATTTCTACTCATGTACATTTGAGTTTACAAATATTCCTCATGATTCAATAATCCTTCTTAAACTGTCAAAACAGCTATTAACTATTCTATATTTTACAAAGACAAACTCATTTGAACTTTAATTAGAATAATCTAAGAACATAACAAAGGTGATATATAACTGAAGATAAAGGATTTCCTAAAAAAAAAAAGGTAACAAAGAACTACACAGTTTCTACTTTTTACTTTTATCTAGAAGTTTAAGGTCTAGTTATTGTCAAGGTAAACCCTTGCTTATGAAGGCCTAGGGTACCTTTGTTACTAAGAGGAATTTTTAAAAATAGTATAAAAACATGAAAAGGAAGCATTTATGCAAAAATAACATACAACTAAAAACTGCTATGTTCATTATTTTCTTTCTATTATGATGCATGTTCACATGGATATAAAAACTCCATGTATCTTTTAAACTAAATTTTTGCTCTACTATTGACTGTAGCTGATGCCTGCATAAAAGACTGTCAGTTTTTAGCAATAGCCCTTACTTTATTCAGTTGTAGTAGTATCTAAAATGTATGGGTAATTATTCAGTCTGTTAATGTTACAACTATACTATAAAATATCAGGAAGAATACTAATGTCAAAATAGAAAACCAGGAATTATAGTTTAGTAAAAAACAATGTAAGCTTTCAAAAGGCGACATGTCTTCTCTAGGGAAAAAGGTAGTGGCCAAAGGGTTACCTGATAAGCTGATTTATGAAGCTTCCTTCCTGTCAATCACAGTGAGTGGAATGTTGCTCTACTGGCAAACCAGAGTTAGGTGACAAAGCAGAAGGCACTCAGGGGAAGTGCATCACCTCACATCACACTGCCACCCCCCAGACCTCTGGAGAGCCAGAGTTGTAAAACTATTGCTGAATTTAGATCCCCTGCCTGGAGAAAAGTTTGTTTCCATTTTTAACACTAGTCTTTTGAAACACTTCTAACATACACACTACCCTCCCAAGGATGACCTTTATCCCATTTATTTCATTTTATCTCATTTAAAATGAGAAATGGATGGAGGGAGAAGGAGATAAAGAAAAGAATATCCAGATGTCCGTAAAAGAAGCTTATTCTAAGTGATAAATTCCTTTTGGTAAAAATACTGAGGAAGTGGGGGAGGAAGCTGTTGGTGATTTTCAAGTACAAGCAAAAGGGTTTAAGGGATATAATTCATGTAATATGCCCCTTCTTATGTCATCATACATTCATCATATATTTACTAACAGAAATGGAAACATCATCATAGGGGTATGATTTCAAAATTTCACAGTGTAAGGATTCTGGCAATTTTGTTTTTAAATCATTTTACACGTCTCAAACACATTATAAATATCATCTATGATGCTACCTAGCACACTGATAACAAATAATCTCTGTAGCATGACCAATTTAAAGAAAAATAAACACAGAAAGACAGATTAAAGCTATACCTACATATGCCAAAAAGACTAGTTTTAAAAGGAGAAATGGGTTACAAAATCAGCTAAGTAATCAACTTTTGAGGAGAAAGACAAAAAAATGATTAATAATCTACTCAAGTAATTTTATTTTATTCTTAAAATTTTACTGAACTTGACTAATCAATTTAGAATCATAAAGATGTGGTTTAAGTTACTCATTCATAAAGAGAAAGCAGCTTTTGGCTATGGGAAAAAAAACATTAGATTTGAAGTTTAAGGATATAAGTTCATATTATACTTCTGCCACATACTATGCATGTGACCTTGAACAAGTTACTTCATCTCTCTGAGTTTCGGTGTGTTCATTTGTAAAGTGAAGGGTTTGGATATCTGAGGTCCCTTATAGTATTTTATATATAATCATGTTGTCCTATAAGTAAGAAATGGTACAAAAATAGCATTTATCATTTATTATTATTATTATGCTTCTTAAAAGAATAGTATTATTACTACTAATAATATTATTGTTATGCTTCTTTTATTTTCTCATTCATGTCTTTATAGGCATTATCAATGCATTGGTAGAGAGAATTTTTTTTCTTCACCTCCCCCAAGCCACATGTAATGTCTACAATGAATGCTAAAGAAAGGGAGAATTTAAAGAGAACCATTCTGAAACATTAGGTCAATAGTCTTGCCAAGTATTATAGTGGCTAGCACATGTCCCTACGTTCCAACCTCAAGTTTAGCACACTGTCTCTATGATGGAACTATGCAAGAGTGGCAGAAGCAGAGGGTATCCACCTATATTTTCTGACAATACAATTCATAGTCTAAGGTGGCTTCAATAGTTGAAGGTTCAATAGGTAAAATAAGGTCCTGCATTTTGTACTGCATAAATAAGTAAATACTTCTAAGAGGAAGACTTTGAAAATTATGTTAGTAAAAATCACTTCTACATATCCCTAAAAAATAAGTCAAAATATATCCAAATGAATTACAAATATTTGTAATGACTCCCAAAAACTGAAACAAGATTAAGATTGATAATGACCTTATGCAATTAGTCATTACTCTTACAGTCAAATATTTTGGGGAGCTAAGCAATATGATTAGAGGTTTTATTTAGTAGTGGTATGTCAAATTATTAGGGAATTCACCATACTCTTCCTTTTGTTAAATGGACATGATAATAACTTAACGAGAATGTTTGGAATTATCCTTACAAAAACTAAATTGGCTTATTACGACACTTTTTGCAGCCTTTGCATTAAGTTCATTAACTTTACTCATTTGAATTACAAATTTCATTTCTCTGACCATGATGAAGACAGACTTCTCATTTACAAGCTCAGATTTTTGCTGTGTTACTGTTTTACAGGGAACAATAAAGTTAATGCAGCAAAGAGACATGATGTCACGCCTTTGGTAGACAATTATAGATAAGATTTGAAATTCCAATAATACTGAGGAGAGTCATTTAAGACCTTTTATAAAAGAATGACAAAAAAAGTAAAAAAGGGCTGAAGGCCAATAAAGCACATTAGAAAATATTTACTCGCCATAATACTGACTTGGTCAGCAAAATGTGCTGTTATTTAACTTAATCCAATGAATGCATATGAATTTTTATCAGGCAGAAATTAAGTTATTAATTAAAGGCATTATGAAGGGTTGGAGAGGCATGCTGGAGAGAAGGTTGACCTCCAGCCAGGAAGACTTAGGTTCAAATCCTGCCTCTATTTACATGCTAGCTGCATGGTCCTGTGCAAATCACCTAATTTCTCTGTTCTCTTAGAAATTTGCTTATTCTATAAGTGGCAGAGAAGGTAACTAATTTGTAATGGTGAAGGGTTTTTTCCTTACCCAAAAATCTCTGCATCAATCACAGGTTCAGTTCTTATCCTTGAATGGTTGAAGGTTCAAAGAATATTTTGACATATCTATGTAATGTGGTATATATTAATAAAATTTAGATTTACAAAGTGATTGCTAGCATACCTACTATATTGAATAGCTAATGCAGAACTTTAAAATTGATCAGTTTTATTTAAGATGAGTTATTTCTATTTTCATTTTGTCCTTTAGTTCTAATAGTTCTGAGTAATTTTATTTTAGCATGCCTTGAAATATGGTATGCATATTTCTGTCTCATTAAACCATTGGGTTCTCTTTGCACCATTCTCATTTTCCAGATGTCTACTATATAAGGAAGGTTTATATTCTAAAATGTATGAGTTCCTTCCATTTTTTTCCTCTAGCACTCCAATTTCATTTTTTAAAATCTTTCTTCATTGATTCCATCCACTCCTGAACTCAGTTTTATTTTAGAGTTACTTTTATCTTCTAGATTTATTTCTTTATTTATAGATTTATTTCGCAAAATATTTCTTTATTAGATTAGGAGTATCTTTTGGTTTCTTATGTCTCCAAATTTATAACCTAAATTGCCATGGTCATGACCCATCTCGCCTTCTTAATTCCTGACTGGGGAGGCTATGGCCCAGGTCCTGTCCTTGTGATAATCTGGAGGCAAATGCTACTGCTCCTGCTCTGCCAGAGTTCTGAATGGGATGACTGAATTCCTGTTCCCTGACTTCTTTCACAATTCTGGCCTGGGAGAAGGAACTGGGTCAATGAGAGGAAATAGTTAAATCCTTTGCCTCAATCTCTGGTTTCTATCATTTTCTCCTTCATGTTGGCTTTTGCCTCATCTCTATTTCCTTATGCAATTAACTACCAGGATTTGGTTTTATTTCCTGGTGCAATCCCAACAAACTCAACCAAACCATACTGGCTTTTAGGACTCCTGGAAGACATGAAGGCATGAAACTATGTGAGTGTTGGTTCTGCCCTTGTTATGGCTCCATTAAACCTAGACCTAAGTACTCACTGTGTTCAGGCCTCATATATTTGATATCATGGTATCTTCAAACTGCCCTTAAGGTCCCAATCTGTGGCTTTAAGCCATCTTCTGTTGCAATAGTGGAACAGAGATGCTGGTATTTCTCAGTTTTTAATTTTATCTTTTCTTTATCTAGCACCCTATGTTATGTGTATCCAGTCTCTCTCCAATCCATCCCCCATGCAGCTGTCAAATTGATATTCCTAAAGCATAAGTCAGACCATGTCACTCCCTTGCTTAAGCTCTATAGATAAAAGATAAAATATAAATTTCTCTATATAGCATTTAAAATCCTTCACAAAATGGCTCAAAACTACCTTTGTAGCCTTATTTCTCAACACTATCCCTCTCTTTATTTTCTGTCAAATGGAGCTACCTTTTGTTTTCTGTATAAGATGTTCCATCTCTTCAGAAATAGACTTAGTAGTGGTATTGCTGCATTAAAGGGTATAGGCAATTATTAATACATCAACTGATATTCATCTATCAATAAAATATCTAAACATCATCTATCTCAAATATAAGAGTGAGCATTTTTAGATATGGGTATATGTGAAATGTTATTTAGAAAACTAGAGTTGTACAGTAGTCTCGGGTCTATCTTAAACTAACTGATAAGGAAGCTAAACTATACAATGACTGTGGTCCCTACTACTTCTAATATTCTCTGGTTTTCTTTCTAATCATAATACTTCACTACATGCAGTACTTTAAATTTTATGAAATATTTTCCTCATAGCAACCCCATATAGTAGACAAGATGAGTATTAATACCATGATTTTAGAAATAGGGAACCTAGATTCAAGGAATCTAAGTTATTTGCTTTCAGTTACATAGCTAGAAAGCTCCAAAGCTGAATCCAACTCTGCTGATCCAACTCTGAAACCAGTGATCTTTTTCCCACATCAAACTCTATGCCTCTTGAACATCACTCTCATTTACAGATTAGAAAATAGTAAAGTAATTTGCCCAAAGTCACAGTCAGTTGCAGAGCTGGGTCCAAAGCTCAGGTATGCAAACACTCAGATGAGTGTATTCTTCTTTATACTATAGTTATTACTTGATGGTATAATAATTTCTATTATTAAAATAATAATAATTATTGTTATTATTATTATTAACATTATTATTTATTTGGTGAGACCTAAAAATATTTAAAGTAGGCCTAGACAACTAATAGGTTTTGTGATGACAAACATGACTAGCAGCTTTATAACAGAAAGCAATGATGGAATTTAAAATGTCCACTTTGGAAAATAGAAATGAGTTTTCAAAGAGTTCACAATCTAGTTAATAAAATATTATATGTGAAACCTATTCAAAATCTACAAAATAACTTTTCCAAATCTACATTTCTTAAAGGAAAAATAAATTGATAATCCAGCATTAAAAAAAACAGAATTAATAAAAACATTAAACTTTATGTACAAAGACATAGTAAAAAAAAATCTCAAACAGCAAAATTAACTCATTGAATGAGTTTTCCCAATAAAACATTCATTTGTGATTATAACATGCATATTTTGAAGCTACCAAATATAATTCATATTATTTATGACAAAACATATTGTAAATTGCCTGAAAGCTGATTTGGAAGGGATCACTCAACCATTTGAAGTTAGAAACAGAGTCATAAAAACTAGCAATGGGCAAGTCTTCAAGTAATAAAGTTGAAGGATTATTTGTATGGTGAATGAGTGCAGATTTTATGTATTAATTTAAGTAGCCACATTTCTTATACTATCCAAATGTGAGAAAACTAACCTTATATTCACAAATGATCTAACAATGTGATTGACATTTTATATCCAAATTGATTCAATTTTTCACTTTACTTGATAGAATACCTGACTATGAACATACATCCTAAATCTAAGAGCTAAGCAGGTTAGTTATTAAGTTTAAAGGATTTGCTCCAAAATATAAAAAAAGAAGAAGAAAGGAAAAGAAAGGAAATGAAAAAGAAAAGAAATGAAAATTAAAACAACTGCAGTATTTAACCCCACACACATCAAGTTGGCAAAAATTACAAAGGACAAAAGAAAGTCAATGTTGAGGAGGCAATAGGAATTCAGTCACACTAATACACTATTGATAGAGCTGTGAATTGGTCCAACTGTCCTGGAAAACAATTTGAAATTATGTGAGAAAAGTTAATGAACTGTTCATACCCTTTGACCTAGTAATCCCACTACTGGGCAAATGTCCCAAAGAAGTCAAAGACAGAAAGGTCTCATATAAAATAAAATAATCACAGCAGGACTTTTCTGTGGCAAAAAAGGAAATAAGATTGGAATGAATCAACAGGGAAATGCTTGAAGAAATGGTAAAAAATGGATGAGATTTTTTTTTGCTTTGTAAGAAATTACAAACAAGCAATATAGAAAAATCAGGGAGTCTTTTATGAACTGATGTAGAAGGAAGAAAACAGAATAAAGAAAACTCTATAGAAGATAACCACAACACTATGAATGAAAACACACAAAAAAGTCAGCTAAACTTAGATTAAATGCTGCATTCAATGTTCAGCATTGATCTTAGAGGAAAGCTGATAAAACACTCCTGTGTCTTCTAAATGGTGGAGGGTCTACAGATGCCAATGTGGCATTCATGGTTATATTATTGGTTGTTTTTGCTTAATTGTTTTTCTTTATAACAAGGGAGAATTTAGAGTTGGGAGTGAGCTTATAGTGGAAAACTTTTATTTAAAAAAGACATTTAATCTTTAAAAAAATTTAAATGTTAAAAAGTATGTTATAATTAGAGATAATTATGTGACATGATAGACAATATCCTGAACTCTGAGTCAAAAAGAATTAAGGTCAATTCCTCAGATATTTTATTTAAGCTCTGGGGATACAAAGAAAGGCAAAAACAGTTCTTTTCCTCAAGGAGTCCATAATCTAGTAAGAGACAATATACAATAATTTCATACAAATAAGATATATACAGGATAAATTGGAGATGATGTCAGAAGGCATTCCCATTAAGGGCAACTTGAAAAGGCTTCTTGTAGAATATGGGATTTGAGCTAAGACTTAAAGAAATCTTAAGATTTTGAACCATACTGCCACATCCTGCCTCAGTTTCATTCATTCCTGGAAATGCATAGGAGTCTATGTTTCCTCAGATTTTGGCATAATTTGCTTTGCTTTGTAATATTTAGAGAGATTTGCAATCTTTTAGATATTTTATCACTCATTATCTTCTCTATTTTTATTATCATTTCTGATTTATCTGCACATACTCTAGGTTTTTAATTGAATTTATTTCCTCTTGAAATCTTGAAAGGAACTATCCTTACAATGTTACACACACACACACACACACACACACACACACACACACACACACACACACAC